>NW_015150712.1:602778-605676 GCF_000732505.1 Cyprinodon variegatus
CTCAACCCGCCTCAAAGCCAACGCTGATTGGACGTTCGTTTGGTGAACGGCTCCAAATTTTCTTCAACGGAGAGTCTCCAGACTGATTAGCGAGTGAAATCTTGAAAGCTCACGACATCAGGATGGTCTCACGAGGCTAACAGATGCCCTAGCTGCCATCGGCAATCGGTCGTTTTTAAATAAATGCTTTTTGAGTAATCTTACTGTCTGTTTTCTCTTGAATACAGCGTTCTCTGTTCTGAGCCATGACACATAAGCTGTCTTTTAATGCCCACTGGGTTTGTTGGTGGTTTGGCTGTGGTTCTATGGTCCAAATGATCCGCTTTCTTCAGGTTGGTGTTCTGCTGGTGGAGACCTTAACTCAGCAAACGTTTCAGTGAACTGGTTCCAGCTGCTTATGGTGATTTGTTCTCATTCTCATGCATCAGATTGTGGGCAGAACCCCGTGTGGATTGACACCCATAAAGTAGCAATCTGCAGACTGTCTGTGCTCCATCATAGGACCACAGAGGCTGTTTGACCCCTACCACTCTGGGTTAAAGACCCGTCGCCCTGTGCCACTCACATTAGCATAAGCCAGAGCTTTCCTATTACCATGCCTAATGGGATCTGATGGAGGCCTCTGTTTCTGCTCCAATCAAAATAATCATACTATGCCGGAATAACGGGCATGTTTGGCTGTAACTGAATGGGGTGGGATTGTCCCGGAGGGGAAGCCCAACTCCTGGACTTGTCCTTCCATAGCAGAATGAAAGGAAACATTCACAATCCTGGGTTGGAATTTGCTCTGAGGTAGGTGTTGGCGATACGTTTCTGTGCTTTCACCAGACTTCTGCAACGACAGCTAATCATTGGTGCATCTGTGAGCGTGCTCATATTTGGCTAGCTCACCAGTTATTGCTTTTGAAGTTGTTAATTAAACCCTCAGCCATCTGGTAGCTCAATGAAATTACTCTGAGCCTTTCAGCTATGGAAGAAAACCCACGACTGAGTAAACGAATAAAAAAGCAGATTAATAATTAAATAAATGCATCAAATATCTTGACTAAGTGGCAAAAAAAACAAGCAATGTTATTAATGTAAGGCTGCTCGGATGGTGTGTTTGTGTGCAGCCAGCATGTGTTGGGTGTGTGTGGGTCGGTGTGTGGGTCTGTGTCTGTGTGAGAGGGCTTACAGGTGAATCAAAGACAGCTGTCAGTGTGTCAACCTTTGCCTCTTCCTGACGTCTTCTTTTTCCCCACACAATGTGCTTATGCTTTTCTCCCCGTCAGATGCTGCGTGCTCCAAGGCATGGCAGAAAACTCTCACCTTGTGTTAGAATTTTTTTTTCATTTGATGTGAAAATAGGATTCAGTGTCTAATTGTTTCATAACCTTAACCTAAAACAGCTCCTTTACACATAATCTGGTGTTATGCATTTTTAATATATGTATTGCCCATTCCAGTAGGGGGGTAAATATGTTATTTAATCAGATAATTTTAACACACATCCAGCTGAAATCAGTGAAAGTGTGATTTGAGCGTAAACCGTGGTCAAAAAGATAATTCTGCTCATTTATGACATTAATTCACCACAACTTCCTTTCAAAATATATAAGTTTATTAATAAAAATCACTCGGCTCCAGGTCAAACCTGTTTCAGTTTGAAAATCTCAACTAAAACTAGTAATACTCAACTAAACTAAACTACTTTGAACAAAGAATAAGAAAAAACATGGTTGAAAACCACAATCAATGACATAATGCAATGATATCACAGATTAGCTGGATTTTATGTTTGAAAAGTTTATCTTGAAGAATTAGCTTTTAACTAATTTAGAGCAACTGGAATGTTTTTCAAATCAATTTAGAATGCAAATCTATGATGTGAAAAAGCAAACGCTGCCACCTCCAGAAGTTCTTTGATGATTCTGTCATAGCTGGCCTCATCACAGAGGGGGACGACTCAGTGTACAGACAACGGACTCAGGACTTTGTGGACTGGTTCCAGCAGACACAGTCCCTGGTTAATGAAGGGGAAACCAAGTATCTAGTGGTGGACTTTCACAGAAGCAGATCCACCACAGTGACATCAGTGAACATCCAGGGAACTGACATTGAGATAATGGACTGGGATATAAGTACCTGGGAGTTCAGCTGAATAACAAACTGGACTGGACTAACAACAGTAAGTTGTGAACGGTCCAAGCAGACTTCCTGCTAAGGAGACTAAGGTCTTCAGGAGTGCAGGGACCTTCTTTGACTCTGTTATGGTGTCAGCCATCCTCTGTGGAGCTGTCTGTTGGAGCAGTGACTTATCTATAGATGAGAGGAAGTGGCTGGATAAGCTGATCAGGAAGGCCAACTCTGTGATTGCATGCGCCATGGAGTGCCATGCAGGAGTGCAGGAGGAGTGCCATGCAGGAGGTGGGAAACAAAAGGACCGTAACTAAAATAACATCTCCTTCGGATAATGTCTCCCACCCCATGCATGAAGCTGTTGGTGAACTGGAGAGCTCCTTCAGTGACTGCTGCACCCTAAATGCACCACTGAGTGTTATCACAGATCCTTCCTCCCTGTAAGACTCACTGTTCTCAACAACCTCATTAAATTGTCACATTCAGGCTGATTTTTGCATATTTTCTGTCTGAGTCACTTAAATTACCGTATTTTCACGACTATAAGGCGCACTTAAACGTCTTTTTTTTTCCTCAAAATGTGCGGTGCGCCCTATGGTGCGGTGCGCCCTATGTGTGTTGTAACTGCGACTTTTGAGACCACCTCATTGAGGAGATGATGAAAAGTGGCTGAAAGTTAAGGGGCCCGGTGTTTTTTTTTCTTTCCACCCCTCACCATCGCTGTTAATCTGTAACTCCATGCGTGCCCATCTCACAGCTGATGTGAAAAACATGGGGAAA
>NW_015150712.1:607065-627685 GCF_000732505.1 Cyprinodon variegatus
GTGCGCCTTTTAGTCCGGTGCGCCTTATGGTCGTGAAAATACGGTACTCTTTGATTATATATACCACTTATAGTCAATACATACATAGTTTCTGTGCATATGTATTTTTATATATATAAAATATTTATACCCTGCATAGCACTTCTGGATAGATTCAACTACATACTTCTACTAATATTGATTATTTAATCTCCTAAAGCACAGTATTTATACTGCAAAAACACTGTACAGCCCAGTGTTTTGTCTATTTTTTTAACTAACTTATTTTTATACACTTTTTATGGATCAGATTTGTTTAATCACTTTTGCTACAGTGGGGGAAATAAGTATTTGACCCCTTGCTGATTTTGCAGATTTTCCCACTTACAAAGAATGCAACAATCTACAGTTTCAATCACATGTACATTCTAACAGTGAGAGACAGAATCCCAAAGAAATTCACATCATATGAATTTATAAAAATTGATAACCATCTAATGACGAAAAACAAGTATATGACCCCCTACGAAACAGCAAGTATTCTGGCTCCTACAAGCCAGTTAGTCTTTCTTTAAGACACAGCCCCAATCCCAACCAATTATCTACATCAAATACATCTGCCTCACCTCGTTACCTGTATAAAAGACAACTGTCAACACCCAAACAACCAGCATCCAACATCACCACCATGGGCAAGACCATGGACAAGATTGTTGATCTGCACAAGGCTGGGATTGGCTACAAGAGAATCGGAAAGCAACTTGGAGAGAAAAGAACAACTGTTGGTGCAGTTATCAGGAAATGGAAGAAGCACCACACCACCGCCAACCTCCCTCAGTCTGGGCCTCCACACAAGATCTCCCCTCGTGGGGTGTCCCTGATTATACGAACAGTGAGGAATCATCCCAAAACCACAAAGGGGGAACTGATTAATCAACTGAGAGCTGCTGGGACCACAGTTACAAAAAAAACGCATGGTAACACACTGCGCCGTCATGGATTGAAATCCTGTAGCGCGCGCAAGGACTCCTGCTCAAGAAGAAACATGTACAGGCCGGTATGAAGTTCGCCATTCACCACCTGGATGACTCAGAAGAGGCCTGGAAGAAGGTGATGTGGTCAAATGAGACCAAAATAGAACTTTTTGGCCTCAACTCAACTTGTCGTGTTTGGATGGCAAAGAACACTGAGTACAACCCAAAGAACACCATCCCCACCATCAAGCATGGTGGTGGCAACATCATGCTTTGGGGGTGCTTTTCAGCCAAGGGGACGGGACAACTCCATCGTATTAAGGGGAGGATGGACGGGGCAATGTATCGTGGAATTCTGGACCAACATCTCCTTCCCTCAGTGAGAGAGCTGAAGATGGGTCGAGGATGGGTGTTTCAGCACCACAACGACCCTAAGCACACCGCCATGGCAACAAAAGAGTGGCTGAAGAAGAAGCACATCAAGGTTCTGGAGTGGCTTAGCCAGTCCCCAGACCTGAATCCAATTGAAAATCTTTGGAGGGAGCCTAAAATTCGAGTTGCTAGGCGACAACCTCGGAACCTGAATGATTTGGAGGCTGTCTGCAGGGAGGAGTGGGCCAACATCCCTGCCAAAATGTGCACAAACACCAACTATAAAAACCGTTTCAAATCTGTGCTGGCCAATAATGGCTTTTCTACAAAATATTAACATGCTGTTTGTCCAGGGGTCAAATACTTGTTTTTCCTCATCAGATGGTTATCAATTTTAATAAATTCATATGATGTGAATTTCTGTAATTTTCTTTCGGATTCTGTCTCTCACTGTTAGAATGTACATATGATTAAAATTGTAAATTGTTGCATTCGTTGTAAGTGGGCAAACCTGCAAAATCAGCAAGGGGTCAAATACTTATTTCCCCCACTGTATAATCTCCTGCTGCTATAACACCACAGCTGCCCTATTGTGGTGCCATAAAGGGATTTTCTACTCTATTATTTGGACAAATCATGTTTTATTTAATTATTTGCTAAATCATGAGCCAATAACTTTAGTTAACTGGTTCTTCAATTTGTTTTAGTGAGTTAGAAGCTTGCAAATATGAGCAATCCCAATACATGACCCTTGGTCTTAATTTGGTCAATTATCAAACTGCAATGAGCATATGAGAAAACACATGAAAACGAAGCTCATTTTAGCTTTATGAACAAATCAAACATGTTAGCAAGTTTTACCATGCGATCCATTTTCTTAGCTTCCATTAACCAACAGTAAACACATGAAATGGTCAGAAATCATCAAAGAAACAAACCATTTAGCTAGAAACTCTTCCTGACTTGTGCCAGACCTCTATTTCTTCTCACCTGTTTGAATAGTTGGGTTTCTCCAGTATCCGGTTTTAGCAGCTCAGCATGGCAGGCTCACAGCAGGGAAGTTCTTTTGTTAACAGAAGCATCACACCTCCAGTCTCTCCCTGGCATCTGAAAGTCCTTAAACTCAAAGTGAAATGTTGTAAAGAGCCTGTTTTGCAGGGTTTCGGCTCTAATGTCAGCCATCAGTTCCACTTTGCCTTTAGTCAGGGTACAGCTTCTGGTCCCTGGACATGGGGATATGATGGGGCCTCTTCAAGGAGAACCCGACCAAGATCAGTGTCATAAACTCAGAATGTAGGACCCAATATTCAGGCGAGCCAGACAGTGTTCCAGACGACCGCTGAATGTGTGTCTAACGTCCAGCTACTGTATAATGGCGTATTGGCAGGGTTTTGGTATAAAAAGGGGTTCTCAGGAGGAAACCGTCAGTTCTCCTCTAGACTTCTGACATTCGACCATAGATGGAGGATCTGGCAAGGCTGAGGCAGAAATACACACTGGCTGTCCTCCAACATCAGCATGATCTCATGAATTTGAATTGGTTCCAGTGTTTAGGTTGAGTGAGAAGGTGAGTGTGATAAATCCTCCCTGCGTTCACACTAGGGTGGCTTTAGGGCGGACAGTCCGGATTTCATTGCACTGTCCTGCGTCCAGCGCCAAATCCAGCCCGACGTGTATTTGTCCTCCTTTATGAGGCACTAGGCTCGTAGAGCAGATTTTTTATTTTTTGCTGGGCTGCAGCACAATATCCAATCATAAAAAAATCATCACTATCTGATCTAACAGATGATTGGCTAAGAGTGGCGGCGTGTCAGATAAAGATCTGCTTGTCACTGGTTACAAAAGTAAACAAGGATCAGAATTACTGATGCTAAGTATTAAAGCCTCCTGTCAAAACCATGACATTGTTAACCCAGAATGGACAAAAGAGCGTGAATTTATGACCAAAGGTAGTGGAGATTCATTCCATGGTTTCTGCCACTTTGTTGATGCAATGTGGGCGTAAGCAGTGGAGGAAAAGCTGCAATTGAACAGCGTGGAGTACGGATTAACATAAAAGTTATAAACGTGCAGCAGCAAACTCTTCAATGTTGGCTTTTACATTAAGTTTTGTCACCCCTGGATGCTAAAATAACTTGTGCAGAGCTGCAAGGTGGACTGTACTATAAAACATCACTAGTCTTACGGAAGTGTAGACTGTGACGTGAAAGTGGATTTCAGTGATTGGCTTAACTTAAGATAAGTTCCCAAAAGACTGAGGCTCTTAAAAATAAAGCTATACTTTTAGAGCAGTTACATTCTACAATCTCTTTTGTTGTTTAAAAAATATATTAGGCTATTTTACTCTGAATGTTTCTTGTTAAAAACATTTTTTTAACGTTTAAGTCCACACACTTTATGCTTTGTGGTATTCTGCACTTTAAAGATTGTACTATAAATTTGACTTTACCTTATTCTATGTACACCTTAGTAATTTATTGATATGCCGCACAATGTCCTCCTTTTTGGTTTTATAGAAATGGCCACCCTAGTTCACGCCCATGACCACGACTAATAAACTTCCTAGCATACCTGACGCTGAATCTGCTACAACAGCAAACCTTCTTTGTTTCTTTTTACTTGTTATTAATTAAATTATCCTTTTTTTTTTGGCGGGCAGTAAACAGCAGCTAGGTTAGTACCGTGATCAAAGAAATCTCTTTATGCACGCAAGGCCCCTCAGGACACTGGCTTGTGACATTTCATGGGCATTACAATGTTGTGGACTGTTGTGGACATAAGTTCAGGGCTCGTTATGAATACGCTATGTATATTCCCAAAGTTGAACAAAAAAATATATAGAAATTTCTGCCTATGCCAGCGTTTTAGAAGATTCTTGGACGTCAGGCATATGCTGGGTAAATCGTCAAGGTTTGACAGGGTTTCAATGAAGAGAGCAAAGTGGAAGTTCTGCTTCATCCTTTATTAAGCTAACAGCAGTCTAGGTCCAGATCATGATGCCTTCAGTCAAGCATGGTGGGAGTAGTGTGATGGCCTGGGACTCCGCTCTGCTTCAGGAGCTGGATGACTTCCCATAATTGAATTCTGCAGAAGAATGTCCAACAAGAGGTTTGAAGAACCTTCCATGGTTGGCCTGACATTATCACCATCTGCATGGGCATACCTTCCATGTTTAATCTCATCATGCTATAGAAGGGAGATTTAGGAAGTTGCCGCATGAATCCACCCTGAACCTTTCACAGATATATATATATATATACATATATTTTGTACACTCTTTTTATAGAGTCTGTTGTATAATTATCTTTAAGGGCATTTTGCTTTAACTCTTTTTACTCTATACTGGAACCTGAATTTCCCTGAAGGAATAATCCCAAACTTCAAATAAAGTTGAGAATAAGTCTAAGATATCTGAGTGTTAAACCTCTTTGAACATGATCCTGAACTTTCGGTGCATCCGTGCAGAAATTGTCTGGCTTGATGTGACAAAGACTGACCGCTTCAGATCATCATAACAAACAGTATTCAGTATTTTAGACTAATTCACTTGATTCAAGGGTAAATTCCATGACCTAATAAAATATTATAAGTAAACAAATATCTACAGAAAACACAAATGCAAATTATTATTATTTTTTTATTTTGTTATTTTAAGAGTTAATTGGATTTCCAGCAAAGCTGGACATGGAGACATTAGCCCAGTGTTCTCTCTGTCCTCTTTTCTCTCTTTCTGTGATGAGATTCCATTAGACACCATTAAATCTCTGCCTAAGAGCCCTCTGAAGCCTCACAATTACAGGAATAAAAAAAAATCACAATCCTCGTCGAGCGCTCTTCTGCATTAGGAGCTGCCTGAAGTCGCGTGGGAGCTGTTACACATAGCCCCGCCACAGACCAAGTCAGAGGCTCTGCAGCGCTGCACAGCACAGCTCATTAGAATGACTAAGAGCCAGAATGAAGGCCCTTATGTGAAAGCCATAATGGAGCCGGGCCTCTTGTGCTGGAGCCGTAATGGAGGCTCTTGTGTGGTTATGCTCGTCTCCCCTCCACACGGCAGAGGCTTGAGCTGAAACCGCAGTGCTGGAGAGCTGACCCAAACACCGCAGAGGTGCTCCAAGCTCAGCATGGCTGACGAGTCCTCAGGCTGGCCACAGCGGAGAGGGAGAGCTGCAGCAGAGGAGTG
The DNA here is from genome assembly GCF_000732505.1 of Cyprinodon variegatus. Classification (NCBI taxonomy): domain Eukaryota; kingdom Metazoa; phylum Chordata; class Actinopteri; order Cyprinodontiformes; family Cyprinodontidae; genus Cyprinodon; species Cyprinodon variegatus. The sequence goes on from NW_015150712.1 coordinate 612,574, forward strand.
GGGGGCTGGTCTGTTAAAAGGAGACCTTTTTGGGGTTAGAAACAAAGACGTCTCAGAGTTCACCTCTTTTCGTTGTCCTTGAACTCTGAAGGAGAAAATACAGCAGACGTGTTACAGATGTATAAAGCAGCATGCGCTCATCCAGGCATCGGATATGAGCGACGGCTTTCTGTTTTCATCATTTAAGATATTTACACTTGTTGTGCCATTTCATAGTGAAAAAGAACTATCTTAAAGTCCATTTCACACGGATGAAAATGAACTAGCTCACGTTCATAGTTCACTTTTTCAAAAAATACCTAATAAGGAACTAGTTCAATTTAATGGATGAATGAATGAATTATTGATTAAATGGATGGATGGATGAATAGGAATTTATTTCATAAATCTTTTTTTTTTTAAAAACAACAATAAATGATTCAACAAAATACAAAGAAATTAGTTAACATCAACCAAAGCAAACACCAATTTCCAAACATTAAATTTACCTCAACATAAATAAAGAAAAATCATATAATCCATCATATAAAGCTGTAGAGCCAGAGAAATGACATTGATTAAGTTAATTTGGTACATGAAGTGACAATCCTCCACAATAGAACCTCATATTTCACCCTTTAAATGTATGATCATAATATATAGAAAGAAATAAAATCAAAGTATACTGGATGTGCAGTGAAGCTTTTATTTAGCCAAATTACGCAGAGCTTCAAAAACATACAGGTATATTCAGGTTCTGCTGAAAAGATCTGTATCAAAAATGATTACTTACATTCATCATACACTAGCAGATATTACCCAAGATAGCTGGGATGCTTTAAGTCGATGTGTTGCTTTAACCCTATAATGCCAAATGTATCATATTTGATACATACGGTTTCTGAAATGTTTTGCGTCTGACACCTTTTGCTAAATTTAATGGTAAAATCTTTGCTCAAAATCCTATTGTACACAGTCAGATATACCTGATAACAGAGGGCAGAAGACTACACAAAAAATGATCTTGACTTATTGCATAGTAATAAATCATTAATATCAAACATTTATTTCTGTTTTTTCTTTTTACATATTTTGTTAAAAGGTCAAATAAGGACTTCAAACCAAAAAAAAAGTAATTTTCTGTTTTGTTTTATTCTTGGATCGGGCTTTAAAGGGTTAAATTTGAATCTGTATTGACATACAAACTTGTTTGTTAAGTCCCGGTGGGCACAGTTTGCACAAACACATGAGTTTTTTTGTCAGTCTTCCTTTGTTAGTTGATCAAACCCTGTCTAAGCACTCTGCAGAACTGCCATCAGAAATACCAGCAGGTGAGTCTGAATCACCAGACTAGTACTAGCATTAGTCATGCTGGTCTGTTATCATTTTTGCTGTAATAAGTGCCGTAAAAGCTGACGTTACCCAGTGAAAAGTGTGGTTATCAATTGAAGGTGAACGTGAGCTCTGTCGCTCATTATTCTCATTGATTATTCTTGTTCATGTTCATTACTTCAAAACTGATCTGTTCAGTTTACTAAAAATATGAACGTATTCAATGGATCATTAGACATGTTCATCCGCAACACTGTTTACTATAGCAGCCTAACAAGTAATAGGGTGAAAACATAGGAATTTACTCAACACTGCTACTTTCAAATATGTTTAGGCTCCTGCTATGTAGGAATCCACAGGAAAACATCCAGTGTCCAATCAATAATCAGTTCATGGTAGCTGTGACAATTTAAGAACTAAGATTTGATTTCTAATTAGGTGGTTGAGATGCATTTTAGGTGATCAAAAGATAGAAATATAACTTGCAATTTAATAACTCCCCCAGGTTAGAGGCTAAAGTCCTTCTGGTGATCAGTTAGAGTGCAAACCTGGCTCATGGTGTCTTGGTTGCCATGTAAACAAAGTTACAATGAGGTAAGGGGTGTGGACAGCTGCTGAAGGCTAGAGCCAGTTCACAGCTGATCACCTCAGTAAGAACTGGAATGCACTTGCAGCTCTGGAGCAAACATCTGCTGCTTTAGCCGACAACATGTAAAACATGGAAAAACTGTAGCTGCCGACACTTCTAGCTGACGGCTAGCCACATAAAAGCATGCAAATGGGACCTTACAGCTAAAGCTACAGCAGCAGGAGACCCCACCTTATGGGGGGATCACAGTTTCATTTGGATATTATGAAAGTGTTGATCCAGGCTATTTATCAAATCATATGAACATGAGTACGGAATTGTGTTCTTGCCAAGTATGTTATTGAGAAGAACACAGGAAAATATGGACTCGGGGAGAACGGGATCACGCAGCATAAATATGGGTCAATTAGAAAAGAAGTGTACTGATGACATCACCACACGCTCTGCTCATTTGCTCATCTGCATTTAACCTCCTGTTATTAATGATAAATACTTAACTTTTTCATTTAGTGGGGGAATGATAATTAAAACAGTCAGATAAACTCAAATCAAATGAACATTTTGCCAATTAAACAAAAAAATAGCCATCAGAGCCAGCGGTCCTTCACACACGGCTATGCAGAGAGAGGGCTGCTGCAGACGGGCTAATGTTAGCCCTGGCTGCCGTTACCCTCGGAAGTCCGCTGGTTGCCACGGTCCAGTCAACATTGCAACTTTTTTTTAAAATTACGCATTAAATTGGTAAATGGGCCATATAGTGACGCTTAAAAGTATAATGTTCTTACCTCATATTATCATAAAAAGTACTTTTATTGAACAACGGCAACAGAAAAGAGAACTTTTAACTTAATACTCTGAGCTCTCTGAGCGCCCCAATGGAAACTGCTACTGCTGCAGTGCATGCTGGGACAGATGTCAATCACAAGAACGGACAAGTCTGCTCTGATGCATGCTGGGTATATAGGGAGGGGCGAGAAAAACATCTGGGGACTTTGTCCGTTCTCGGTCTTGTGTTCTTGTGAATTGGAACATTACTAGGGCTGAGGTTGATGAGATTTCACGAGCACACGAGAACGCACAAGTACACATATTGAGAAATTCATACAAAGTCGCCTTTGTGTGAATGGTTCAGGCTGGTGGTTGTTTAATGGTGCAGGTCACTGATTGGTCTCTTGGGACCAACCAGACCTTCATATTCTCAGGGATTATTGAATTGTTGTCATGATTTAATTCTAAGGTCTGACCCCAGGATGCAGAAGACCAAACAGAGAGACCAGGGAAAAGGTTAAACAGGTTTATTTGAGAATGGTGATGAAACCAGTACTGCTCAGAGTAGAAAGGAATGAGTCCAGTGTTGCTCTGAACACTGCTCAACCGGAACTGGAAGGTGAGGGGAAGACACTGCGGTTAGTTCCGGCTCTCTGGGAAATTTGAATCTTAGAATTGGTGGAAAAGGTTGCAGACTCACTTCTCCAGGGAAAGGTGTCATTTATGGAAACCAGACTGAGAGGATTGTACCAGAGAGTGTCTTGCTTGGAGATGGGTGGACTGGGTTACTCAGACTGCGGTTGTTCCTTGGTGAATGGAGAAGCTGACTGCCACTCAGATTTCCTGCAGTACTTGAATGGGCTGTAGTGCTGAAGAAACCTTTGCTTGGTGTGAAGCTCGACGAGCTCTTGGGGAAAGTGGATCCAAACCTCCTGTTTGGACCCCCAGCTCAGTAAGAAGCTCAGTACTTCTTGGGGAAAGTGGATCCAAACCTCCTGTTTGGAAGCCCAGCACAGTAAGCAGCTCAGTAGAACCTTCCAGAGAGAGAAGGACCGAACAAATCCAGAATGCAGCATGACTTCCCTGTATTGGCAAACACTCCACAGGTAATGAGGCAATGAGCTGAAGGTGTGCAGGGAGACCCAATGAGGACGGGGCACCACCTGGTGGAGGAGGAAAGGAAACACAAAAACAGACCACACAAACTGGATTCCTGACAATTGTGATGCTGCTGAAAATGATGTCTAGTCCAATTAAGTCTCATTCTCAGGACACGTTTCTGTCTCCAGACAGCACCTCAACTGTTAAAGCAGAGACTGTACTTTTACATGTGTCTCTGCTTTCAGCTCTAATGTTAGCTCGTAAGCAGAGCTGGACTTAGTACCAGACACACCTCGGGTGATCGGATCAGATGAGAAGTTGCCATGGACACCTTTATATTAGTGTTGCGTTGATGCCATTTTTTGGCCCATGATACCGATACCTGGCTGTGCAGTATCGGCCGATACCATACCGATACCATCTGTTAGAAATTGACGTGTGTTTGTATATGAACTGCACACTATTTGGATGTCAAATTATTACCGTCATGGCTTTGTCAAGCTGCTGCCTACTCTTGTAAAGCAGGAAAAAGACTAAAACAAAGTGAATCCAGTAGAACTTTTTATTTTCTGCCTGGAATGGGTGACAATAGTTGCATACTTTTGGCTCTCAAATGGTATCGGTGCCCTATTTGTTGGTACTCACCAGTACCGTTTTGCCATTTTAGTGCAGTATTGGGGCCTTGTCCAATACTGGTATTGGTATCAGTGCAACACTACTTTATATGACACTTATACTTTATATGATCCTTCTTCCTCTGTCCTTTATGTTCTCATAAGTTTGACTGGTATTATATTGTGATTGTGCAGTGATGGAGCGCTGTCCCAGTAAACCCAGTTATTTTGTTTGTAGAAAAGCCAGCGGCTAGAAATCTACAAGACTGGCCTTTCAATACTGCAGTGAAAGAGGAAGAGGAGCTAAAAACTTTATTAAACCTCTCCGTCTGAGTTTAGATCACTGCTGGAGAACGATTTCTGGAACTTGTGATTAAATTATCCCTGAAGGACCTGCTTAGTGCCTTTCAATGGGAGGCATTTTAATTCAGTCGGGTATTAGCTGTCGCCACAGACGTGTCTTTATAAATACATCCTTGGCTGTGAGGTTGAAAAGAGTCGTGTTCTCGCCGCCGCTCTAATTTCCCTGCCTGTTAAATATCACTAGTCCTTCTGCCGCCTAAACGCAGGCCTGTTTTCAGCAGAGTGACATTTAAAAGAAACACAAGACCTTTGGCGACACCGCCTCGGTGAGAAATGAAACTCTTGAAACCTGCTGCATGAAGATGCTGCTTTAATTATGAGAGAATTAAAGTTAAAACTCATATTCATGTCAGCGGAGGTGGAGAAGATTAATTTGTGTGACTCTAAAAATAGACGAAACATTTAACTTGTGAAGGAGGGATGTTGGTATCATTCTCCCTGGTTTCTGTAACGTGGACGAGAATGTTGGCAATGGTAAATGTCAGGTCATCTCGTTCTCTTTATTTTAGTGTGAGTTTAGTCTGGATTTTTATCTGTGTGTGTGTGAAGGGGGGGGGCTGTGAAGCTGTAGCTCATCGATTTCATGCCCTCTTCTCACATCTATTCACTACTTCTCTCCGGCTCCTTCTCTTTTGGGCCGTTGCCCGTGGCGATGGTTCACCTCAGCAACAAGCAGCTGAGCAGGAAGTGGGTGTCTGTATGCTCGGGGGGGTGCTCCTCTGTATGTGTGTGTGAAGTGGTCATGTGTGGGGGGGCTTTGATCTACGCCAGCAGGTGGGGTTAGGGGTCGATGGCGAGGGTTTTGTTCGCTGCAGGCCTTAAAAAGCGAAGAGAAGATGTTAAACTTCTCAGCAATCAATGAGTTCCTTTGTGGAGGGACCCGAGAATCTGAAAGCACATGATCGAAAGGCTTTAGCACTGAGACTGAGACACTTGGAGTAAAAGGCAAGTTATGGAGGAGAGCTTTAAATCATGCGCATCATAAAAACTCCTTAGGTGACTTCACAGCAAGCAGGTTTCCATGGTGAAGGCTCAAAAACCTTCTCCTCCTTGGATGAGAAACCTCCCATCCCACATTCAGGTTGATGGAAATGTGTTAATCATACAAATCTACTCACATATTTTCACCCTCCTTTGCTGGTTCAACCTGAGCATTAGTTAAATTCTGTGAAGATGGTGGTTAAAACCAGTTTACTTTAGTTTTCTGCTGTTTACTGATTCAGGCTTGTGTTCCCGGATGGCTTATAAAGGATCAAAAGGATGTAGCGGTGTAAAAGACTGAGTCCAGTGGAATAAAAATTTGTCAACGCTGAATATATATGAAAAAAACAACTATTTGAGAAAATGTGGAACAACAGCAGTGTCTGAAACTGATCATGGAGGCTCTTCATGATGGAGCTGCTCAGCTAACCAGCTGTTTTCATCCAAAAACCAACATTAGGGTGGAAAACAGTGTTGGATGAGAATCCATTGCATCCCGATGAAGATCATGATGCTGCCACCGCAATACCCTGTGAAACATGCCGGCGACAGCATCATTATATGTGCTAGCTTTATTTTCAGATATCTTTAAGGTTGAAACTTTCATCTCTAACTTTAACCTCTAAATCATCCACTCACTTTCAGCTTTGAGGTGTTTGAGGCATTTCTGCCCCAACTTAAATTAATTGCTTCAATCGGAAACAAATAATTGAATCAAGTTGATCTAACTTCATTTATTAGGTTTCCAGGTTAAAAACTTAAATATATTAAGTTGGGCAGATTCAAATCAAATACTTTTGACCAATTGAAGTGATTCATTTAAGTTGGAGGTGAGCTTCATTTATTCTACAACAATATGTCCGCTATTCTGAGTTTCTTTTGTAAAGAGAGCATTATTCCAGAAGTTCTGGTGTTTGTCTACATTCCTTCTGGTGAAAATCAGTCTGATCTTCAGAGCAAATGTTTCCTTCCAGTTCCCATTGCATCTTTTTCTGACTGGACAAACATTAATGATCTAAACGGCACCAGAACCAGCATCCTGTGGTCTGCTTTCAGCATTAACTTTCTTGGACTTACAGACCTGGGCATGTTGGCGGATCTTCTGAAGGTCCTCCAGCTGTAGACAAATATCTACAGTGGAGGACTTAATTTAAATACTTTTGTGACCTCTTTGAATCCTTAAGCAGCATTTTATTGTTATTGTTTTTGACTTTTTTATTTCTGTTTTTTTTCTGTATTGATCAGACTGGCCTTTGATTTGTTTAAAAGTCAATGTGTCCAAAAACCATTTTCCCAAGGCTGGGTAATTTTGCATGTCTACCTTCTCGCTTTGGCTGCATCATGAGCGTGTTTGAGTCCAGTGCGAGTCCTGTGTCCAGGGTTCAGTGCTTGTTCAGTAATTCTCCCGTACCAGGTTCTGTATTAGCAGCTGATCCAGCTCACTTGGTCCAAGCATCCTCACCCAGTTGGCTTCAGATGTGCGGCTCAGAGCAGGATGCTGCCCAGACTCTCTGATGCCTTCCTAAGCTCTTCAGAACTGAGCAATTTACTGGCACTATATTGTTGCATTCTGTGTGTGTGTTTTGTATTTCCTTCGTTTTCCTCCCCAGCTATTGGTTTGTGGTTGAGCATCTTGCTTTGCCGGTACGCTGCCACTGCTTTCATGCCAGACCAAGCTGACAGCGACACTCTAACATCCAGAATGATCAGGATTTCTCTGCTTCACCAGGGTCCGTCTGTCCTGCAAATTTGTTTCATCTTCTGTAAAATATCTGGGATTATCATGACTTCTGCCATAAATAGATGGTGTTTCGCATATCTGTCAGTTAGCTGTCACTTGGTAATAAGCTGTAACCCAATGTACTTTGCTTTGGGACTTATTGTTTCTGTGTGTGTGGTAAATCAGGCAGCCAGACAGACCGCTTCTCTGAAATGCGGCTAAATTGGCTCATTTATGTAAACAGTGGGTCCAGAGCTGTCTTGGCCTCAAACAGCAAATCTACAGGGGTAGCTTTGGAAAACAGAGGAGACATTGTTAGACACAAAAACAAGACAAACACCAGCATTGTTTGCATGACACATTGCATTTAGGATAATGATGCATTTGACAGAGAGCAGCAAAGTTTATTTCTGATTGTGTCACAGCATTGTTAGATGATGACGAGGCGAGCGGGAAGTCGCCTTCTGGAGCTTTGTAGCAACGAGAAAACAACAGAAAAGTCCCATAAACAAATCTGATCATTTCCTGAATCCATGTTGGGGTTTTTTATCATTGACTTACAGAAGGGTTTTTATAACGAGGCTGCAGAGATGTTTCTGGTAATTAGGCTCATTTCTTCCTGGGTAAACAACCTGCGCATCTCAGTCCTTACCTTTAGGCATAATTATTTTTGGTCTATTTATCTAAAGACAAGGTTAGCCTAATGTTTTTGGAATTAATATTTGGTTATACTTCCTGCCTCAGATCTGCAGGTTGCTCTTTAAGCTTGTGGTGTTCTCTAAAGGTAGAAGGTGATAGATGATCCAGCAGGACCAGTTGTGATCTCAATGGTCTAGCTGGGATGGCAGCAGCTAGTTGTACCTCTTTCATTATACTCTGAATCAGATGTTAACCTGTACTGCATGGATTGGATTGTGAGTTTATGGACTAGGGTACTGGAAAGCAGTCCGTCTCTATGCTGCATTCAGTCCAAATGGAAACTCTAAAACAGAAGTCTCAAATGTTAACCCTAAAGTCAAACCAGAGCTTCAAATCCTCCTTGATGTTGCTAGGGGAACAACTTATCTCCAGCTAAGCCCAGCTGCCTTCCACCAGTGTCCCTTGATATGAGCCTTAGATACAGACTATCTGCTTTGAGATTCCTCTCCACAAAGTTTTCTCAAGTACTGATCTGATCTGAGGCCACATAAGGGTTGAAGATCTGCAGCTGAATCTACTTTGCTATAAAACCACTAACTCTAATGTTTAGTAAACTTTCATCGGAGCATAGGGACTTGCTCTTTCACAACATTATTCTGTATTTCTTGTTGGTTGTTTACACACTTGTGGTGTTGGAGCTGATGGGTGAACTTTAAGGTAAGCACTGTTATGGGGGTGGCTGTATTTTCCAAAGTATGAAGTAGACCTCAATATACAGCACATTTCAGACCCTACCTGCAGTTACTTCAGTAAATACTCTAATGGGGTCAACAGTATGCAGACGGCCTTTAGCCTCACGTACATAACATAGCGGAGACGCACATTGATCATGCTAGTCTGATTGGGACGGCAGCCTTCAGAAAAAGACCTACGACAAAATAAAATTCCACAAATTTAGCTGAAGTTCCTCCTTATGAAACCAGAAACATACAAGTGTTTGTGTCACACAGAGAACAGCGAAGATCTTTTTAGATCTGTGAGGTGGGCTGTGCCTATGGTCCTGTCACCCAAAGGGTTATAGAAAACTTCATAGCTTCTTCGACTAGATAGGAATGTCAGCAGGTCCCGATGCTAAAGGACTTAATATAGGAAGCATCCTGCTTCAGTTACATACCATAATTTTCGGACAATAAGCCACGACTTTTTCCTCATTTTTTGACCATTTTTCGACCTTGCAGCTTATATAACAATGTGGCTTATCTATGGACTTTTACAACTAATGGCCACTAGGGTAATACGGCATCTATGGATTTTACTATCCACCATGTTGACGTCACATTTGCTTCAACACACAAGTAGCCGCGCACGCGCGGGAATGCGGACATCCTCCAGAAGCACACTCCGAGAAAGACGGACATTGCGAGCGCAAGACAGTTTGTGTGACACCCTCATTATGGAAAACAGACGTTGAAATGCATATGATGCAGCTTTTAAGTTAAAGGCAGTCAACTTGGCAGTAAATGAAGGAAATAGAACCGCTGCACGTAACCTTGGAATCAGCTCGTAGAATGGGGCAGAGACAACAGCCTGATCCTGAACATGGAGAAGATGGAGGAGATCATCATCGACTTCAGAAAGAAGCAGCCTAACCACACTCCACTGCTCATCAACAGCTCAGCTGTAGAGGTGGCAGTCAGTAGCACCACATTCCTGGGGGTGCACATCACAGACAACATCACCTGGACTCTGTGTCATGATTTTCTTAAGAGATCTGACCCACATGCAGTAAACCACTCCGAGAACCAGGGTAAAAGTTGAACATGTTTATTGATGAAACCAGCAGGTTTGGATTCAGGAAACACAGTGAACTGGTGAACCGGAACTGGAAGAGGGAAGGGAAGTATCAGTGGTTAGTTCAGGATCGGTGGGAACTTTGAATGACGACTTGGAGAGACAGAGAAAACGGGACTCACGTTAGTGGAGAAAACTTTCCTCCCAGAATCCAGTCGGTGTGGGTTTGTCCAGAGATTGATACTTGTTGGAGGGCGGACAGGTATAGACTAAGTTGGACCCTGAAGAGCTATTGAGCGGACTGTCAGTCGGGAATCCAGGAGGACTTGAACAGGGCTTGTGTAGGTTTATCCCCTGCTCAGTGTGAGACTCAAACAATTCTTCCAGGGGGAGAAGGCCAAACATCCAGCTTGCAGGAAGGCTTCCTCCTGAAAAGACAAAAATAGATTAGGCTAAGCGAAAAAACAAAGACAAGTCAGCTAAACTCAGCTTGGCTAGAGTACCCAAAACTGGCAAACACTCTGGCGTCAAGGTAGGGACAGTCCACGGCTCAAATAGTCCCCAGCCGCAGGTGTGTGAGAGGACCAACGAGGACAGGGCACCACCAGCCTGACTCGTAAATAAACATTTCCATAAAGTGCAGCAGTGATCAAATGTAAACAGTAGTGCTTGATTTGGACTAGTAATGTGGCTGATTTTTTATAAGCCCTTGAACGAGATCATAACTCAATGTCCTACTGCATTTTGCACCATATTTAATTATTGTGCACTGCACTGAACATTTCCATAATAATGCCTTTTGCACCATTACTTTTATAATGGTTCCATTTTCTCCTACACTGTTTACATTCTGATCACTGTTACACTTTATAAAAGGTAATGTACAGTTGACAGTTGGCTGCTCATTCACTGTTAGAAAGCTGTATGCACCGAAGTTTTGTTTTGTATACACAGACAATAAAGTTTTTCTAAGTCTTGTCTGGTAGAGAAGATGGTCAGATGGCAGACAGTAGCTCTGCAGGAAAAACACAACAAGACATTTTCTTGTTCTGACAAAGAAATTAGATCCTTTTCAGAAAGGCAAACCTTTGAAGTAGTTTCACAGATATAAAGCTTGACTTCTAGCTGAATTGGTGAAGGAAGGTCACTCATTAAACCGACCTGGATCCAGGGTTCAGCTTCGACTTTGCATTTGTTTTTGGATCTGGAATTGGCCGCCACTCAACACTCACCCTTCCCAGACTCCATCCCCCCCGCTGGCTAAAGCTGCCACCCCGGATATTATTCCATTACGTCCTAGAATCCCATTCTTCTTCATCATAAGCATCATCTCCCAGATTAACTCAGCTGACATTTGACAGCTTTAACTATGAATATATTTGAATAAATCTGGGCCCGCACACATGAAGGCTGATTGTTTGTCTGTCCGTGGACCTGCGGCACCTGTCAGGTCTCAGCTGTGCTGGAGTCTTTCCTATAAATGGAAACTTTGCTGCTTGTGAGGTAATTAAAATGGTAGCATCTGTTCCCTCACACCTGAGCTGCAGCGAATTCAACCTGCAACAAAGGTGTCGCATGTGCTGCGACTAAACCAATAAGAGGTGGATCATAGATCCGCTTATACAATGGGGTTCTTTGGGTGGGGCTCCAGACTGCTACTGCTGACCTTCTGATCATGTTGTATGAAATCCCAGCATTTTTGGTCTGATCTGAGCAAGTCCAGCTTCGCAGATTCAGCTTTGAAATTTAAAAATGCCATTTTCTTTACTGATAATGTTTGTGGTGAAATGGGAGGTGGGGAGAATTCTGTTCAAGCATCCTTATGGCTTTCAGAATAAGACTCCAATATTTTCCCTAAAATGTCAGATATTCTGCTTAATGCTCAAAGAATTTCCAAGTGGGAGTTTATTGGGACAGAAATGTAATTTCAATGGCATATATCTTGGTCTTTACTTTTATTGCTGTTTTATTGCAATTTTATTTCTCTAATTCTATTTCTTTATAATTGTTTTCTGTACATATTGTCTCCCCGTGATGCAGGGGTTAATTAATTAATATAATCAATATAATGTTTGTAATTTATAATCAATTAATATAGATAAATATTGAATGAAATTTGGTAAAATGACTACAAAAACACTGTAAAAAAAGCAAAAGATACAATTGTTCTCGTATTTACATGAGCAAGATGCATGCAGTCAATCAAATGTGTCAACAACGTATATCTGAATTCTATTATCTGCACACACGTGATGACCTGTTATCAAACAGAACAAACTGAAACAGGACAGGATCCAAAAGGCTTCTCTGTGGAATTCCTGTTCGGAGTTTTTGAGGAAAGCCTTACTTTGGGATGCATCTATTAAAGCATGCAAAAAGGTCTAGTTAGAGTTTGAATGCAGAGTTATAGCTTGGAATATTTCATAGAGAGTACACCTTGGTGTATCACATCTTAAGGGTGGTACAGGGGTATTCTCTGCCGAAAAATGTTGAAATTTAGATTCTCTGCAATGCTGTAGCTTGCATTTAGAATGCAGCTAACCTTTTGTCTCTGTTACAATACTACTTTTTACCTGACCATAGGAAGTATGTGTGCTTGATTACAGGTGGAAATTTAATAAGGAAGAAATTAGATCCTTTTCAGGTACAATATTATGGCTCAATTTAAACAAAGACAGAGTATAATTCTACGTTCAAACTGTGAATTGAGCGGTAAAAAACATGTCTTTTGCTTTATTTTTGATGCTTGTACACATTAAGGTCTGATGCGTGTCAAGAGCATCTTTATTGCTCCTGAAGCAGGCCGGGTAAAGTGTATCCAGATGCTTCTGCTGCTCCTGTGTTCAATGGGAGAGAGTGGCTTTAATATAATTGCTGTAATCAGTGGGTAAAAAATTGTTTTAAAATATTTTTAAGAGTGAAATTCAACTTCTAAACATTGTCTTTGCATTCAGTTCATCAATTCAATTCAATTCAGTTTATTTCTATAGCACCAATTCACAACATGTCATCTCAAGGCACTTTACAGTTCAACAGATCATCCAGTCAGATTGATTCAAAGATTTCTATACAACAAAAACCAGTTGATTGCATCGACTCATTGACTCTTCAGCAATCCCTCACACTAAGCATTCTTGTAGCGACAGTGGACAGGAAAAGCAACTTTTAACAGGAAGTAACCTCCAGCAGAACCAGACTAAGTGTGAGCGGCCATCTGCTGAGGCCGACTGGGGTTCAAGGAGACAGAAGAAGAGATACAAAAAGCAACTGTAAGAAGCAGCGCCATCCAGGAAACACACAGCCAGGCAGACAAACTCTGAGCCAGCTCCCATGTCAGAGGATGAAGAGAGAACATCCATCCAGTCACAATCAGAGAAACAGGACTACACTGGAAAAACAGGCAGATCTCCAACATCTAGAAACAAAGGTGTTGATGGCAGCAGCACAGCTGATATTTCTCTCCAGGATGGAGTCACAGCCAAACAGGAACAGACCAGATGAGCAGAGAGAGCAGAACGTTAGAGATTTAACTAATAGATTCTGCAGAGTGGGAGCATAGAGATAGAATGAAGAAGAATGATGAAAAATGTTTCCCTATGTCCTCCAGCAGTCTAAGCCTATAGCAGCATAACTATAGAGATAGCTCAGGATAACCTGAGCCACTCTAACTATAAGCTTTATCAAAATAGAAAGTTTTAAGCCTAGCCTTAAAAGTAGACAGGGTGTCTGCCTCACGGACTAAAACTGGTAGTAAATCAAGATTTACAATCCTGCTTTAAAATATCATTTCGATTTAGGAGCTGCACAGACCCAAAAATACCGGTGTTCTGTCAGATAAGCACACACGGTCAGACCAGCATACCCATAGCCAATAACCGTTTATCCCTTTAGTTTGCCCTTTAGTTCAGAGGTCATGGATTAGCGGACCATGGTCCGTATCCGGACCCTCCAGCTGGCTAATCCAGACCCAACCTGATTTAAAACATTTAAAAATTCCCGCATGTTGTCACGGTGACAGCGTCTAACTTCAATTGCGCCACTTCTCCTGTTAATATGTTAAAGCCCTCCAGAGCGGCCGGCACCAGGCTGCATGATCCAAATGATCCAATGAGCTGCTGTCAGTCTGGGTTGCTGCTGCTGCTACTTTTAGACACAGCAGGCAAACCTGTAGCAAGCCGGATGGGAAAGAAGGAGAAGACGATGAGAAAAAGAGAGCAGAGAAAGTGTGGACTACTGGAAGAACTGGTGACAGAAAAGTAAAAAGATGACTCTGAACAATTTGAGTATGTTTGGCTCGACCTGCTGCTGTGAAGCAGGATTCTCCACCATGAATATACTCAAAAACAAATATGGACCCAGGCTCAAAATGAGCACCTTGATATGTGCTTGAGAATGGCTTTGTCTCCATTCAAACCCAGGTTTAAAGGTCACTTTTCTCATTAAGCCATGAAAAAAAAAAAAATAACAAACTGTTTTATGAAAACAGTTATAAAATATGTGAATCAAGAAATGGTCTATATACCAAACTGAACAAGGGTTGTTGTCTACTTAAAAAAAAAAAAAAAAAAAAAAAAACACTTTCTTTTTTTTCTATTTTTTATTTAAAACAATCAATATATAACATGGATGCATAAAAACCTCATTTTTTTTCAGTTTTTTAATTAACAGATTATAATTAAAAATGTTCGTGGACCTTTACTGATCTGTGATTTTCTTTATTCGGACCCCGCTGATTTTTAATTGGTTACCTCTGCTTTAATTTATTCCTTTAGTTTTGTTTAAAAAAAACAAACTTTAAGCTACCTTAAGGGGCGTGTATCCCTTTAGTCATGTACAAAAAAAAAACTATATAATTCCTTACTTTTTGGTGTTTTTTAAAGAATATGGCAATCTGACCTTAAAAAGTGTTTTCATACATTAATAAAGGGATACGCGCCCGTTGAGGTGGTTTAAAGTTTTTCATACAAAACTAAAGGGATAAATGCAAATATAACTTCTTGCGCATGTCACTATAGGTATGCTGGTCTGACGGGGTATGCTCATCTGACAGAATACTGGCGGTTCGCTAGCCTGGTGAGACCATCCTGATCTCGCGAGGTTTCAAGATTTCAGTAGCTAATCAGTCTGGAGACTCTCCGTTGAAGAAAATTTGGAGCCGTTCACCAAACGAACGTCCAATCAGCGTTGGCTTTGAGGCGGGTTGAGGTGTGACGCAACGAGAAGCGTGACAGTTCA
>NW_015150712.1:628337-633206 GCF_000732505.1 Cyprinodon variegatus
GGGTGAGGAGAAAATGAAGGCTAATCATGTTTTGGGTGTACTATTCCTTTAAGAAAAACTGCTTCCTCCTGTTTGTTTCGTTCAGTATTTCCGGAGCAGTTTCTCAAATGAAGCAGGCATGAGTCTCTGCTTTTCAAGGCTTTTTTTTTAAGTGCATGATTTGTTGAAGAACGAAATATATTGGGGGGTTACTAGTAAACTTTACTTTGATCGTGGAAGCTTGGGAATGGAATATCATGGCTGAAAAGCTTTGCTGCAGTTGGTCTGCATGCCTCTATTGGATAAATGAAACAGTTTTGACTCCAAACAACCCTGTTCTCCGAACGGCGCTATGAGAGAAGCCATTTTTCCCTCCATCTACATAGCTCGCCGCACACACAATCAATTACACCCGCAGAGGAAGTGCTCCGCAAGCCATTTCACCTCACGTCAGAAAGCAGGCTTGATCACCTCCCACGTGTCGCCTTTCCTTCCAAACTTCCCGTAACTGGATCGGGGAACCGCGGGGCCTCTACAGCAAACCTGTGGCTTGACACTTGGCTTAGTGTTTATAGCAGTGTGTGTAACAAAGTGGAACAGTATGTGTCTCCATGTTTGAACAAGAACTCTGTCCTCCCTGTCCTTTCCAATCTCGCACACAGCAGTGCACCCGTCGTTGCAGAGGTTTACTCATCAACGTACCCATGGAGCCCTCAATTTGAAGGGATGCTACATTAGTTCAGGAAGCTGAAAATATATGAGGAAATGAGTGGGGCCTGCTGTTGTTGCACTTTGCTGTATGGGGCAATTTGTTTTAGTCACCTCCTCATATTTGCTGGATTCTTTTCAAATTTGTACTGAAAATTGCTTTGAGTCCTAAACAGGACAAGTTTTTGCTTGTTGCAATTATTGTTTCTGACTTTGAAGGAACTTATTAGATCTGCTATGGGGCTTCAGCAAATCGAACAATAAATCCACAATGCACAGGGCTGTTTTTACCCCCTTTGTTTTACTCACATTTTAATGTTTCAGGTCATCAAATGCATTTCAAAATCAGAGAGAATAATAACAAAGAGCAGCTTTCAACTGATTTTATTAACCAAGGGAAAATATTTAGTTTAAACCATTTAGACTATTTAAAAAGTACGCCCTGAAGCCGAAAAACTAGCTTTTCTATCAGAAAGTAAAGAGTAGTTAGAACTTGAAGGTTTTTCCTTCAATGAGGTTAAATCCTGGCTTTGATTAGGCCACTATAAAACCTTCCTACATGGACTTATGGGTGCACTTTGGGAAGATGAACAAGTTGATTCATGGGTCCTCTTTCAGCAGCAAAACAATTCAAACTGCTGTATAAAGGTAACTAACTAATAAATGAACATGAACAATTGAGGTTAACAAAAAAAAAAAAAACTGATAAATAAAAACATAAAAAAATGAGAAAAATGTTAGATTGACAAATTAAACCTATGTTTAGATACAGTAGCAGTTAAAGGCCTCCAAACTATTACATTTTTACTTTAATTGGGAGGCTTTTAGCACTTTTACAGTTTCCTTTATTCCAGATCTGTGGAGCAGAAGAGTCATGGAGATGGACAGCTCGGTGTTGTCTGCATCGCCACGGTAACTTATGTTGTTTTCTATTAATATCTATTAAGAGAGTTAAAAGGAGCATAAAGGTACTGAAAAGGAGAGGCCCTAAATTAGAGCCTTTGGAAATGCCACGTTTCTCTGGTTCTGATGGAAAGTTACATACTAACACTGAAAAAGCCATTAAACCAGAGCATTTCTGGACCAGAAAGGCTGTCTCAGTTTTCCTGGCGCCCTTATAAAATCAGCAGTTTCAAACACTGCACTCAGGTCCAATAGAACTGTGGTTCTTCCAGCACAGATATCTCTGTACTTTGGTGAGGAAGGACGCCCAGACTTGGAATCGGCTGGTCATCATTAGGAAGGAGTTTCTGAATCATAGATTATTTATTAATCTGACTGAAGGGACGTTTGAGATGGATCTAAGGTTCTGCAGGAGCAGCTGGTCCAAAATGCCCCCTTTTTAACTGCTGTTTGAAGGTAAACTCATCACAAAAGGGACATTTATTATTTAAAGGAAAAGTCCGGTCAGTGAGGAATAACCTATGGGTCATTATCTATAACTAACATAGCATTAATCAGTAAAAAAAGAAAAAAAAATCAATAATTTTCCTTGCTATCACTGAGTCTGGGAGCAGCCATTGTTGTCCAAATATAGTAACCCCTCCCTCCTGCCATCTTCCAGCAGTGACGTCACGGTGCGGTAAGCCTAGCGCCATTCTCCCCGCTTTACTTGCCAACTTGAAGAGGGAGGATTTACCATTTAGGAATTTCTGGCCAGAGAAAAAACCCGTAATATGTAGCCAACATTTGGAAGAAGACTGTTTTCAAGATGACTTGGATAATAGCGCGTTGTGACAAACACCAGATACAGCACTGGGACTTGATCAACAGCCGATACCGCACCGTGACGTCACAAACCAGTAGGTGGCAGTAGTGTTCTTTGACAAACATGGACGCCTCCAGTAAAGCACATTCAAATGAAAATTACTCTGAATTAAAAACATTTATCATTTATTGAAAAGTATGTAATAATTTCATATTTAAAGTACTTTCAGAAGTTTGTATTCTGAATATGACCAAATAAGGTGTTGGATGTTTTTATACTTCCCTTATCTCCTGACTTTAATCTAAATGAATGAAATCTCTGAGTGATACTCAGTAGTCTAGTTGTAAGGGGGATGGTGGATTTTATTTTTTTGGTAGAAGCATACATAACCTTTAGGTCTATTAACCTAAAGCACTATGCATGGTATGGTTGTTACATGTTAGGTACACCAGTCACTGACACTGACCAAGGCACCTTACAGTAGAACTGCAGTCAGTCCCTGGTCATGGCTATCACTGCCCCTACACAGTTAGGGACTCATGCAGAAAATTTCACACTGGGATTACCCTCATAGTCATGGTAGGCCACTTCTTTAATTTTATTTATTTTGCTCAAGCTACTCATTTTCCCGCACCCCATCAAATGTTGAAAGGGCAATATTATTGCCATTACTGTTAACATATTGTAGACATTTACATATTGAGTGATAAAATGTCACAGGGGATGGAATGGGTGGATGGTCATTCAAGAAGGGGGATGATCTTTAAGATTTTTTTAAGAAGGGGGATGCCGCCCCTCAACTGGAGTACTGGGGTTACTGCTCTTAATCTCAACAGTTTCAGAGATTATTCAGAGTCTGCTCTAGCATTTGATTGTATGTTGGTGTTTTTATTAATGTTGAGAACAGACCACAGAATCAACTAAATCCTCCTAATTTATAAATAAATGATTTTCATCAAAAAGCATGAAGCTGAATAATGCTTGATTCTTCTGCCCATGGATATCTGGTCGAGAGGGATGCCTGAGAAGACCTGACATGCTCCTTCCATCTGCAGGCTGATCAGGGGTCAGATGTCAGTTCTCTCCAAGCTGCTACCGTCCTCCACTTATGGAACAAAGGAGAGAAACGAGAAGAAGCAGGGAAGCATCTCTTGTTCTGTCTGCCATGGTTTCCTTGGACCTGCTGCCTGTTATCAGTTCAACTCACTGTGCTCTCCAAAGACCTGTTAATGGCTGAAGCCAATATGGAGATGAGTGTGACAATTGGAAATGACGATGGGATGAAAAATGACCTCTTTTGGCATTTCAGCCTCCAATCAGGGGAGTTCTGTCATCCAGCGTTTGTTCTTCTATGTCTTCCTCTCCTCTGTACCTGTTGCTGTGACTCCGTCACCTAATGAATCCGTAGTGTGAGCACTTTCATCATGTTTTCCCCATATTATCCTACATTAACCAGCCTAAAATCACAGCCTGCAAGCTCTTGGAGCAGCGAGTCAAGCTGTGCAGACATGTTAAGTGTCCATGTAGAGAGAATCCCCTCAGTGAAGTGATTCAGAATCAGATTAAAACAGAACATTTGAGATGAACCTGACCTCAGAAATCTGGGTTATAGCAGCCGTTCTCACTGATTAATCAGAAAGTTGTTTTCCTTTTCAGCTTGGAAATATTTCTAAATTTCTAAAGTCAAAAGCTGAATTCGAGATGATTAGTAATACTTGCTTTTCATCTTGTCTTGATTATTCTAACACCTTCTTTATGGTTTTGAATAAAAGACGTTTTGTGCCTCCAGTTGGTTTAATGCTGCTGAGAGGCTTCAAACTAAGGTGAAAACTAATATGTTTGCAGTAATATATTTTAGCATTAATCAATTTAAAAAATAAAAATAATAATTTTTGTCGCAATCACTGAGTCTGGGAGCGGCCATTTTTGCCAAATATAGTAACCCCTCCCTCCTGCCATCTTCCAGCAGTGACGTCACGGTGCGGTAAGCCTAGCGCCATTCTCCCCGCTTTACAAGCAAAATCAATGGGAACTACTAGACACATCTACAATCAACAACAATTATTGAAGACTTCCAGAGGACTTCACCATTAAAATTCACCAGATATATATAATTAAACTGACGATGTCAACGTGCATGGCAGCTGGATGTTGGAATAAAAAAGAGTTATTTCACCTTTTCTGATTCCTGATCCTCCACGGACGGGTTCATCGTTGGATCGCCAACTTGAAGAGGGAGGATTTGCCATCGAACTTCTGGCCGGAGAAAAAACACGTAATATGTAGCCAACATTTGGAAGAAGAATGTTTTCAAGATGACTTGGATAATAGTGCGTTGTGACAAACACCAGATACAGCACTGGGACTTGATCAACAGCCGATACCGCACCGTGACGTCACAAGGTGGCAGTAGTGCTTTAATACAGTAGTGTAGTAAAGCACTT
This sequence comes from Cyprinodon variegatus, assembly GCF_000732505.1. NCBI lineage: Eukaryota > Metazoa > Chordata > Actinopteri > Cyprinodontiformes > Cyprinodontidae > Cyprinodon > Cyprinodon variegatus. Next base: position 633,177 of record NW_015150712.1, read on the forward strand.
TCAAATGAAAATTACTCTCAAATAAAAACA
>NW_015150712.1:634504-641805 GCF_000732505.1 Cyprinodon variegatus
ACCATGGACCAACCATGGACCAACCATGGACCAACCATGGACCAACCATGGACCAACCATGGACCAGCCAAGGACCATCCATGGACCAGCCAAGGACCAGCCAAGGACCAACCATGGACCAACCATGGACCAGCCAAGGACCAGCCAAGGACCAACCATGGACCAACCATGGACCAGCCAAGGACCAACCAAGGGCCCATCAAGGAAAGTGGAGAAATTTTGAAAGGCCATTACTGTAAGACTTGTTTTTTTTGTTCTTCCACTACATTTTGCTGTCCTTTATAGTTACCGACTGTAATTATTTCTCTAAATTCCTTTAACCCTGTTATTTTTGGACATTATTAACTTTTAAAAAAGAGACTCTTGATAAACATCCACTATTGTGAAATAAAAAAAAAATATCTCCAAATTGATTTAAGGATGATTTTATATTTTTGTCTTTCTGAGCCGATTTAGTCTGTAACTCTGCCTTAGGGTGGCCTCTGGGGGTAGAGCAGCCTGATGGGGCGTTATGCTGCCTAATATAATATACATGTTGGATCATGCAGCACGTGTTTTGTTATTCCCTGAATGGGTTAATCTGTTGACCTGAATGCTGACTGACTTGTTTCTTGTTTGTTGAATCAAGGTTTTAGTGCAGCTGAGCTGCTAGGATCAAAGTGACGACAGTGGGACCGGTCTGAGGCCACCGCTGATTATTAAGCATTTGTGGTTGGATAAATTATCTTTTTCTAGTAGATATTTAATTTTTTAACCCTGCAACCAGTTAAAATAGTGAAATAAAAACATTTAACAGAAAAGGGTTGGGATTAAAGACAATAATGCTACATTCAGACCGCCAGCAGAATAGGCAGCAGAAGAAGCTACTTTAAAGTCTTCATATGCAGCAGATGCTGGAGTTGGAAAAATTAAACTTTTGCTGCTCGACGTGCCACATCAACCAATCAGAGAAGCTGATCTTGGAGCTGGCAGGGAGACAGATATAGCACTGCTGATGTAGAGTGCTATGATCACTCCTCTGAAACTGGTGGCAAAATATGTTCGATTTAATTATTGTGGTGCCTGCAGTTTGTATTATGTATGGAAAAATGCCTTCCAGCTGATACGAACAGTAGCAGAAAACCGCTAAGAAACGCCCGGGCCAGAACGGCCTTGCACTGCTGGTGTACTGGGGTCTGAGTGGCTCAGACAGCAAGATAATATGTAAATGCAGGATGGAAATTTGGAAGAACTGACTGCACAGATGAAGTTGTCAGGTGGACTTTCTCAATTAAAAACTTGTTAAAACTACTTTTTTTCCACTTATAACAGCAAATATAGCTGCCATTGTTCCAGGCAAGGAAAGAATAGGGTAGCTCCGCCAAACACGCATCAGACCCACTTTCCACTGCGCAGCTAGAGCAGCAAAGATGCTTAAGCCGCGGGTCAAAACTAAACTTGTACAAGCATCAAAATGAAACCACAAGAGCATGTTTGTTGCTCCTGCTTCTTTTGGTCTGAACATAGCATTGTTCTGAGTGCATCCTGTGGCATCAGTACTTCTCAGATGACTTAGACAACATTTATTGTCATTTTGTATACACAGAGTGTGTACAAAAACGAAAACGAAATTTCATTTTGGACAGCTCTCATGTCATTTCCATTTTCTTAAAGTGCAGCAGTGATCAAATGTTAACATTGTGGGAGAAAAAACGTGGTAGAAAAAAAACGATGAAGCGTGATGCACTTGCAATCATCTCCTTCAACCTGCAAATTAAATGTGAAAATTAGGTCCAGACCCTGAGCGTGGCTGTGTCTGTGTGTTTAAGAGCTCCACAGCCAGAAGACCAGCCTCCTGATTAGAGGTGGTCTCTGATGGCAGTTTGCAGAGAAACCACATCCACACTTCTTGTGATCTCTGCCTGACGTCGGTCAGAATCTATGTGCTTCTAGGACGGGTCGCCGATGCCAGAACCTCTGCAGCAGACTCTTAACAAACCTGATCAGGAAAGCCACTTAGTTTAACCTGGACAAGAGTCCAAGTGTACACCAGCAACAGGATCCCCATAAGTAGACTTTACTAGTACCTCAACAACAAGAAGCAAAGTCCCTGAGGAAGCAGCCATTGTTGAACTGAAGCGTCCAGAGGGAGAGAGCTTTAACGGTGAGGGGAAAACGGGCTTTGACTGGCAGAGAGTGATTGAAACGTGTCTGAATAGGAAGTGTTGTTGTTTGATAGCATGAGTCTCCAGCGGGCCGTACCTGTCACTAATCCATCACACCTATTGATCCCCTCGGAGTGAAAGAGCAGTTGGACGCAGGGGGTGGAGAGTCGCTGAGAGACCAGGAGCTCATGCACGGACACACGCCGCTCCCTCTGTCCCGCTCGGATGGCTCTTTGTGTGCCATTCATCTGTCTGCCTCCATCGATCCTTCAATAAAACCTGCTGCTGTTTATTCACATGCAGGCCGCAACATCAGCCTGCTGAAAGACTTATCGATTTCTCTTTGGCTGCCTGTATGTATGTGGGTGGGGAGGTGGGAGGGGCAGCATTTTGGTCGGAGAAGATCTACTGCAGATGTGGGCGGACAAAGAGAAACCGGGAGGAGAATATTTACTTCTGCATCAGATGAAAGATTCTCACTTATATCTAATCAAATAGTCCTATTATTTTATTTGCAGATAAAAAATTTTAATCCAGGGACCAGTTTCTATTTATGTACTGACTTTTCAAGAAAAATGAGAAACAAACTATTTGGTTTCAGCAGCAAAAGGATCTTTTAAATGGGATTCTGATTCATAACATAAATATCATTAATGAAATGATGCAAATCAAAGATTTTTTACCAAGACACTTGCTAATGAGCACCAAGAGCTGCTGGTTTTACTCAGTCTGTGCTTCTGTAGATGAAATGGAAGCGGACTGGATGGATCGGATCCGAAGAAGTATTTGATCTCTTTTTGGTTGAAGTCTTGATGCAGAAGTTAAAACCACCGAGGATTATAAATCCTAACTAGAGCTGATTGGTGAACTTTTAAATGATTGAAAAAATGAAAATGCTTCTAAAGGTCCAATCATTTAAATATATATTCCAGGTTCTATAATAATTTCTGGTCATCTTGATAATACAAAATTCTTAGTTTCCATTTAGTGAAGGAAGAATGATTAGTACAATCAGATGAACACAAATCAAACAACAAATGTTTTCCATTAGATTTTGTTCCATTTTCTTCAGCTTTATTTGGGGCCGGTTTGAGGAGGCAGCAGAGATGGCCAGACTCCATGATCCAGACACACCTCCTCCAGCTGCTCTTGGGGAATCCGAGGCGACACCAGGTCAGTTCAGAGACATGGTCCCTCCATAGTCCCTCCAGCGTGTCCTGAGCCTTCTATGAGGCCTCCTCCCAATGGGACAGGAAAGTAGCTATTGGCTGTGCTGTAAGTCGCTAGAAGTCGCTGAATGATGTCATTGCCTAATTTGCATAGTATATATATTTTTTGAACTTTTTTTGAGATTTTTCTTTTCCCATTGTGGTCCACTAAGGAGCTTAAAAATCATGGTAAAACATAAAAATTTTGAACAACAAGAATTAACAATCTAAATGGAACAAAAAAAGGCTACAAAGAATCAACGACAATGTGAGCAAATAATGGTAATTATTGATATGTTTTTTTCAAACTAATAAGATTTCCCTCCACACACGCAGGCTGTGCTTGAGTGTGTCCTCGTCATATTGGTCAAGGCTCTCTATGGCAGGTTCAGCAACTGAGGGAGCTGACTTCAGTGTGATCAACCTGCGCCATCAATCCCGGTGCATGCGCGCGGTTCATTTGCAGTCTGGAAGCTGAGGGTAAACATGCTGTGCCTCTGACTGCAGCGCTGAGAGGGACTCATGCGGAAGCGGGAGAATGGGGTTGGGACGGGGGAGGAGCCCCACGGCAGACACCAGGAAAGTCGCTAGATTTGTCGCTAGTCGCTGTTTTGAAAAAGAGTCGCTGCAGGGGTCTGAAAAGCCGCTAAATATAGCGACAAAGTCGCTGAGTTGGCAACACTGCATTTAACAACAGAAAAAGTTTCCAATGTGCTGGACATAACAAATAAAAAAACGACAACACAGCAATACATAAACACAATACAACAATAGTTAAACTAAAAAGGACACAGAGGACCACACAAACTGCATGTTGTTAAAAGCCAAAGAGTAAAAGTGGGTCTTAAGACGAGACATAAAACACTCCACAGTAGAGGCAGTCCGTATATGGAGGGCAAAGTATTCCAAAGTCTTGGGTCAACTACAGAAAACGTTCCGTCCCCTCTGGTTTTAAGCCTCGTCTTAGGCACTGTCAACTGAAGATGGACATGACTGGAACACCTCCCGAAGGAGGCGAACTGGAGGTATGCAAAACAGATGCCCAAGCCACTTCAGCTGGCTCCTTTCAATGTGGCCGGCCAGATCCGCCCTCCTGTAGACCCACTGCCCGCAAAAGGATCTGTAGTGGTTAAGGAGGGTTGCCTCGACGACCTGATCCGGATACGCAGCTTCTGGCTGTAGGGACGTGGAACGTCACCAAAGAAACGTTTTGCCAAATAAAAAGGTCAAACCTCCATCAGGCCAGCAGTACTTCAAACACGGCTATGCTAAGAAAGGACCGCTGCAACTGTTGCTATAATCCTCTCACGTTGGAACTTTTAAATTAAACCAGTAAATAGGCCATAAAGTGAATGTTAAAGTGTAATGTTCTCACCTTTAAACAATCTTTGGACATGGTTTTGTAGAGTAAGGGAAAACTTTTAACTTAATACTCTGTGACAGCTCCCCTGGAAGCTGCTGCTGCTGTTGTGTATGCCGGGATAGCGGTCAGTCTGTGTTACATCAAAGCAGATTAAGAATGGCCTAGTCAAAGTCCAGACCTAAATCCAATAAATCTAGTTTAATGGTTCCATGTTCACATGTTGTTTCCATCTAATCTTATGTAGAGGTCTACAGACATTAAAAGAAGACTCTAGAAATCATCTCCAACTGGACATGAGGTTTTTCTAACCCGACCCAACAGGGCAGAAGGCATATTTGTATCTTTAGTAAGCCGTCTAGTTGGGTGTGATTTTCCCTCTGGTTCAGTTGGGCTGAACTGTGTCCAATAAAACTCATCTATGGTTCTGGTCAGAGCGGTGCTGTGGGAAAGGCTTGGCGCTGTTGGTTCCGTTCCAGAAAGTCAAATCAATCCTGAAGGTAAAGCACAACCAGGTCTGGATGAGCAGAGAGGCCTGCTGTGTTGGGGTTAGCCCACCCACTCTGCCTCCTGTGACTCTTTTGTAAGGTTATTTCCAGCGTGGTGAAGCCCCTTGTTTCAGCACGTTGACCTTTAAAAGTGAGTGATGGTGGTTCTTATTGTCTGTAAGGCAATAACAGGCTGGACTAGGGTAATCTTCACTGTGTTCGTGTCAAATCGAGTTTCCCCCACATAAAGCCCTGGGATGGCTGTGCAGCATGCACAGAAATCAGCACACAAAGAAGGTCGTGCACTTGAAATGTACAAGAGCACACTCATCCACGGCCAAAGTGCATTTCCATCGTACACATGCTGAGAGCTCCACTCTGCAGCTATCATAAGCACTCAGAGGCAGCAGGGAACTGCATGGTATAAAGGTCAGGAATCTCAGCACCTGCGTGGAAAGGTTAAAGGCAGAGCTGGAAATAGCTCCAGAAGTCCAGCAGCATCATCATAGTTCCACCATGTTTAATTTTACTCCTCCTAAGCTGTCTGATTATTTCATTATGCTGGATCTGAAGCAGAGGAGCAAACTGAAGCCTGTTGACACCATAAAGGAAATAAATCATTATAAAAATGATGGAAACAGTGTTTCTGTCCAATCTTTACCTGATGAGAATCCAAAGCATCATTTTGTTCTCCATCCAGGTCCAGAGGACATAAAAACAGCCAGTTTGGTGTGTGACGGAAAGGAGCCTTCATGGACCAACGTTCAGAAACATGAGAAGTTTTTGAAATGATTGTTATCTTGGGCCACAAAGCATGATGATACTTTTGAACATTGTGGACCAATGTCCATGTTTCATTTTACCATGTTCATTGAGTAGAGGGTGCATTTCTGCTTCATACAAAGCTTCTGCAAAGTTTCACCCAACTAGCTCCACAAGACACCTCCCACAGAGATGTGGCCCCCACTGTGTTGAGGACCAAAACACCACTGCCTTGCCGCAAGACGGTTGTGAGGTTTGATACCCGGCCTGGGATCTTTCTGCATGGAGTTTGCATGTTCTCCCTGAGCATGGTTGGTTCTCTCCGGGTACTCCGGCTTCCTCCCACAGTCCAAAAACATGACTGTTAGGTTAATTTGCTTCTCTAAATTCTCCTTAGGTGTGAGTGTGTACGTGAATGGTTGTTTCGGTTCAATGTGTTGATGTGATGTGATGTACTGGTGACCTGTCCAGGGTGTACCCCACCTCTCGCCCATAGAAAGCTGGATATAGGCACCAGCATCCCTCGGGACCCCACTTGGGATAAAGCCAGTCAGTAAATGGATGGATGGACATGGGATTTCTTTCTCTTTCTGTGAAGCTAGCCGGGGGTTCATATCGGGAGAGGGACACATCATGGAAACCCAGGCTCAAGGTCTAGGTCTCCAGACTGACCAAGTCTAAGTCGTAACAGTTGACATTTCAGAATAAAACTGCTGCAAAACAGATCATTTGCAACATTTTTCAGAGTTTCAGAAGCTTTAGATACTGACAGGAGGTGGGAGCCTCTGAAAGAAGAATGTCCCCTGATGTGTGGCTGGAAAAAATGAACCCCACCTGGCTGTGAGCCGGGCATCCTAAGCTGCTAACTGCTGGAGGAAACTCACTTTCCACATCAGACATGGTAAAGGTATAAGGTCTTGCACAGTTGGGAACAGATTCTAGTTATAGAATATGTCTTTTGGCTATTTTGATATGGGGAAGAGGCAGGGTACACCATGGACAGGTCGCCAGTCCATTGCAGGGCAAGACAGAGACAAACAACCATTCATGCACACACTCACACCTAGGGAGAAAATAGAGTAGCCAAATAACCTAACAGTGATGTTTTTGGACTGTGGGAGGAAGGACTCAGGGAAAACATGCAAACTCCATGCAGAAAGCCGAAAATCAAACCAAGAACCTTTTTGATGCAAGGCAGCAGTGCTACTCACTGTGCCACTGAGCAGCCTCTCGCCCCTAGACAGACACCCCGCATGGGATAGCGTGATGGAAAATAGATGAATGGATGGATGAGTTTTCATAAATTAATGCATTTATTGATGAGTAAAGAGAAAGTTAA
>NW_015150712.1:642875-644005 GCF_000732505.1 Cyprinodon variegatus
TCTCAAACATAAAATCCATCTTAAACTGTGACTCTATCAGGATCCCATTTTTTGTGTTTGTCTGTTTGTCTTGTCTTTTGTGTTTCTCCCTTCCACCACCAGGAGGCGTCTGGCTCCGGTTCGCCTCCTCACACACCTGCAAACGGTTACCTCATCACCGGACTTCTCTTAAGCTGCTGGTTGCCACTACTTCGACGCCAGAGTGTTTGGGGTAGTCTAGCCAAACCTTGTTATTCTGAGTCTAATCTGAGTTTTACATTTTGAGTTTTCGTCCTCTAGCCAAGCTGATAACATTGAGTTTTACTGAGCGCTCGTTTCTCTCTGAGACTAAACATTGTTTGTTCTTTGCGTTTCGGCAGGAAGCCTTCCTGCAAACTGGACCTTTTCGGACCGTCTTCTCCCAAGTGGGATCAACTGAGTCTTACACTGAGTGACGGATTCCAAACAGGAGGTTTGGATCCAGCTTTGAGCACACTGAGATCTCTCTGAGTAAGGAAGTCATCTTCACCACGACCCGTTCAAGTACCACAGGAAAACTGAGTTTCAACCAGCGGCTGCATCATTCCACTCTGTCCGAGTTCTGGGTAAACCCTGTTCCGCCCTCCACCGAATCAAACAAACCCTGGAAGACCAACACACAGACTGGAGTCTATGTGTCTCTTCTTCTCTGGAAACTCGAGTGGCAACAAATCCTCTCCTTCAAGATTAATAACTCCAATTTCCCACTGAGCCTGAATCTAACAGTCTGTCTTCCCCTCGTCTTACAGTCTCCGGCTGAGCAGAGTGCGGAGGAACTCTGCACCAAACTCAAAATACTCTTCAATAAAACCCGTTTTACTTTTACTTGTTTCACTAGTTTTAGTCTAGAGTTTTTAATCAAAATATGTTTGACTTGGAGCTGAATAATTTTTATTGATAAACTCTTATATTTTAAAGGAAGTTGTGGTGAAAATATTCCATACACGTTCAGAATTATCTCTCTTTGACAATGATTTGAACAGGATTCACACTTTCATCTGTTCCAACACACAGCCAGTAGGGTGTGTGTTCATAAACAATATATAAGAGTCCAAATAATATCGGATTAAATAATATATATACACCCCCTACTGGGGTGGTCAATAAATATA
>NW_015150712.1:645902-648028 GCF_000732505.1 Cyprinodon variegatus
GACTCTTGATTCCTGAAGGGCTCAGCGTTCAGATGAGGAGATCTGTCTCCTTTTCTCAGTGTGACGAGTGTTTCCCTTCAAGTCTTCAAGGGCCAGAGGATCTGGAAAATCCTGCCGGAGAATCAAAGACAAAATAAGGTTAGGACTAAGAGCTCTGAAGGCATTTAGACTCAAAGTTGACTCAGCAAACTCAGAGGGGCTAGAGTACCCAATACTGGCAAACACTCTGGCGTGAAAGTGAAGACAGTCTGCTCCTTAAATACTCCTCAGGGACTGATGAGCCAATAGGCTGCAGGTGTGAGATGAGAAGAACAGGAACACCCTGCAGACCAACAGAGGACAATGGCACCATCTAGTGGGTGCACGGTGAAACTGCAACAGAAGATAAACAACCCCCACAAACTGGAATCCTAACAAAGAATGCATTTTATTAAATGCAGTAGTAGAAATTCAAAATTCCCCACTTTCCTTAATGCGCCCTTGGCTGGTCCTTTGCTGGTCCCCTACAATTCCTTTTTAAACATTCATATTTGTACTAAAATATTCTTTCTTTCATGATTTGTGGACATTAAGATCTAAAGAGAAGCATCATCTCCTAGTCAGACCCTGTGATTCAGTGAAAGGGTGTGAAAAATATGCAAGAGGGGGTCACTCCAGTAGCTGGAAGTTTGAGGGGATTTCGTTGGGTGTTGGAGGGAAGTGGGTTACTATTTGGCTGGTGTTTGACTGGGAAAGGCCATTTTAAATGGCTGCTATTGTATTGACAGCAGCCCCACCTGAACCTGAGTCTCATCAGAACAACACTTCCACTGAAAGTGAAAGTAGAGTGTAACAAACTCCATATTTCTGTCTGTGACAGTAGGACACAAAACCTGATTCCGTGCCAATCCTCCCAAACAGGTAGCTGGCCTTAAGATGATTTCAGATGGTTGTAATTGTGGCATAGGGTGTAGTTACCTCCTCTTCCATCCTTAGCTGGCTTCGTTTTTTCAGGCTTCAGTGCTGAAATCTTCTGTTATCCTGCTCTGTCTGTGAAAACGTGAATGTTTGACAGGATCCTTGCAGCTACATCCTGCACTGTGTAGATAAGTATCTTTGGTCTTTCCCATTTTCAAGAAGAGTCCTGTGAAGTTGGATTCTGCAGAGGGAAGTCATGGATTATGGTTTAAAAGTTCCTGGACTTTTTTAACTACTGAAAAGGCAAAGTTTGAATTGAAAAAGTCAATTTCTTGCAATAGAAGATGAGTTTCCCTCAGTGGTGCTAATAGTAATTGATGTGCACCATTAACAGAAACAGGATGAAATGATGGACATAGAAGCTACCACTAGCTCTGCTGTGATCCCTGTTTTTAAACCCTGTTCTACTCAGTTCTGTGCAGATGAAGCAATCTTTTCTGCTACCCCAGAACTGAATGTGATCAGCTCTGACACCAGGAAAAGGCCTATTTGACATGCACTTCTCTTTGCCTCATTCTTTCGTCTCATCATTACAGTCAAAAAGTGCAGAATTTGCTTTGGTAAGAATCAAACCTCTCGTGCTGTCAGCGTCTGAATCTTGCTGAGAGATCACCCGCCTCGCCCTATGCCCCCCTTCCCTCGGCGCTCATGTCTCCGTCTCCACCTGCGGTTGTATCTCTGTTAATCTGGCTGTTCAACTTATTTCACAGTTGGATTTCCGACATATCATCCTGACAGAGGAGGGCGAACGAACGTGGCACCTGTTAGAGAGAAATCGGTGGAATCTCCGCTCTGACAAAACAATCTCTACAGTCTAACATCAGCTTTCATTTAGCTGGAGGCATCGCTCTTGCCGTGTGTGGAATGGCTGTGCCTGTTCACATTAGTTCTGCTCACAAGGTGACTGCTCAGTGTGTGGGACGCTGCAAAGAAAAGCTCACTTTAATGGGCTATCACTCAGTCCTAATGGGGTTTGATGGTTATGATTTGATGCTTTGAAGATCCAAATATGTATTTGCCTCTCCAGTTCTAAGTTTGCTGTTTGTAGAGCAGAGGAAGTTTACGACCAGATGGGATTATAATCTCTTAGGGAAAAAAATGCAAAAATGAAAGTTTACCTTGGAGGAGTGGAGAACAAACACGTGATTCCTTTAGACTGATTTAAAAGA
>NW_015150712.1:649280-651108 GCF_000732505.1 Cyprinodon variegatus
GGTATATATAACCCTTCCTTGTCATGCACATCATTGTGAAAGTTGGCATATGTTGTAATTTTCTATTCCTTCAAACTGTAAAATCCTTGCAACAAACTAAATTATACTAAAACTAAAATGCTTTCTTTACACCAAACTACGATGTTCCCCTTATATTTTGCAAAAATATGTTAAGGTGCATGATTGGGTTTTGCATCTGTTTGCATTATTCCATTTCATTGCCCACATGCCACCTAGACTGGCAGTGCATCTTTACACACCGCTGAGCTTTCATTTATTCATTCTTGAAGAACTGCCTGTCCGTCTCTATATTGTATTGTTTTATGTTGGTGTTTTTACAACAGTCGGGCTTACGTTGTAGACCTAGTATGTGTGAGTTGGTGTCTGGCTGGCTTTGTGCAAATATCAACATTATGCATCAGCAGTCACTGTAGCATCCCTGTTAATAACCAAAGCCGGTAAAACCGCATTATTGAGTCTTGGTGATGGTTGTCGTGTAATGCTTGAAGAAAGATCGGTCAATCCAAAATGTGTATTTGTATTGTGTTTCACATTTGACTGTACTTCTATTTCATTTTTTTTTGTTTTTGGTAGGGGTGGGTGAGTGGGCCGATGTAGATGGAAAAATGCCAGTGCCTCAAATCTTTCCCAGTCCGAGCCTGGCATGAAGGAAGCCATTTATGTTAGGAAAGAAAAAACAACCTTAGAAAGTGGGGGTGGACTCAGATTTCAGCTTTTAAAAACCTTACAATGCAACAATGGAGTTTAACCCTTTCTACTATCATCGCAGCCCCAACCCCTTTACAGGGGAACAGAAGACCCCGCCTATTCAGCCAGGCCAACAATTCTCTTTAACGACCCCCTTTCAGAGACATATACAGGTATGGGGCATTGCAGGCGAAAACCGAGAAGCCAAACGACCCCCATTCTAAAGAATAGGAACTGTTCGTCTGGTTCAACTTGCATGTTTTCTAAGTGAAAAAAAAGGCTTTGTTGGGCTACTGTATAAAGCCTATTTCTGACATTTTGAATTGAATAAGCTTCCTGGATGAGAAGCAAAACATCTTCAAACTTGGAAACAAAGTCCAGTAGATTGTTTTTGAACTTTTTAGGAATGACTATGACCTTGATGACAGAGAATATTTACCAGTGAGACAAGGATAACTTAAAAACAACAACAAATCAACCAATGAGCTGTGAGATTAGGCCAGAACAAAACTTTAAGCACAAGAAAAAAAAGATAGCAAAATGAATGGCAGCAGTAATTCAGTCAAAAATCTGAAGTCTGGAGAAAGACACGGCTAAACTAACCCTGGTGTGGAGGAATTCTTTGGACATGGCTGCAGAAAAACTGTGATAAACCAGCCTGTCTGATATTTTACTGTTTGAGCTGGATCTAGATTAGCGCTTTCATGACACCAGCGTTTTAACCAAGGTGATATACACCGTTTTCAGGTTTGTTTGATACTGAAACTGAAAATAATAATTGGTACTCAAAAACCATTTCTAATGCGAATATGCCAAACCTTTTGAAGTCAAGTGGGAGAAAAAAGCTATTGACACCAGAAAATGTCATTGAATTTATTTGGTAAAAATCAATGTGAAGAAATTCATCATCCATTATATAACGGAGTGTCATCACTCTAAAAAATAGAAGGTACCACAGTGTTGGCCCATTAGAAAGTCCTGTATGTAGAGGTGAATGGCTGCATTAATCTTTGTCCTAGCAGCATGCTGTACAGAGAAAACATGGTGAAGGAAATGAAAATTATGTGTTTCTGTTTTACAGAGTATCAAATATATATGAGACAATTAGGTGGACATGAAC
>NW_015150712.1:655240-656985 GCF_000732505.1 Cyprinodon variegatus
AAAAAAAAAAAACATCCACTTTTAGCTGTGATGTGTGAAAGTTATCCAAGGCATTTTAAGGTGCCTGAAGTCTCTGCATCTTATTTAAAATGTGCTAAAGAATGAGGAAATGTACTGTATCATTCAGGATCTATGTAAAGATTCCTGGAGGTTGGAGATATGTCCTGCAGGCTTTGTGTCTCACTGACTCTCTTCCATACAGCGTGTTACAAAGACGCTTAGACCAATCTGGCGACCCCAGGTGTTTGATGTTCCACAGCAGCTACAGAGTCTGGAAGCTACAGGAGGCCACGCATCACGTCTCTGCTGTCTTTTCACAGCAAGTAAAGGACAAGGCGAGATGAGTCCCCCCCCTACCCACCCACAGCCCAATCCTCCTCCCTGCATGTTGGCTCGTCAGCCTGCTCAGCCAACAAAGTGAGGCCTTTGCACAATAAAGTTCAAAGCAGATTATTAAATTAGAGAAAGACAGAGAGGCAGAAAGAAAGTGACACAGACATCAAATGGAGAGAAAAGGCTTTGTGAGGGGGAGGACTCAGCGGAGTGGAATCCATGCCAACTTCCAAATCGGATCTCTGAAGAAGAAGAAACGAGCGCCATTTCCTTGCCCACACCACCACCCCCCCCCCCCCACCCACCCATGACTTTGTGATGCTTCTGCGATGATGAAAAAAGAAGACACAGCCATGGTTTTTAATCTTCTCTGACGGTTGGCCTCCGTCTCTGTCTCTGCGACCTCGCTGTGGCTCTGCAATAACTGGGCTTGTTTGAAACGAAGCCGCGTTTGATTTAGTGAGGAAACTGATTGGGATATCCTCAAAGAGAGAGAGAAAGAGAGCAAGGAGCTTAATAGTTATGAAAATGTAGATTTCCTTTCCGAGCTCCAACATTAGGTCCACTTTAGTCGGTGTTTAATGAAAGGAGGAGTCCATTTCTCATGTAATCATTTAGCTCCGGCTTTGATTAGAGGACCCTCATGGATGGGGAATTTACTCTGCACACATTAAAGCATCAGGAAGCAGAGAGCATTAGGCCTGCAGGTCTCTGAACGCAACCCTGTCCAATATGAGTACAAATGTATCATTAGCTGTTATGCAGACATAAAGAAGCAGTTATTAAACTGAAACGGTGCCTAAATGGCTGAGCTACATTTATATGTGACACTTAAAGCGATGCGTTGATTAGACTTTATCATCAGCAGATTTATTCACTTTGTAAAAGGACTCAGAGGGTTAATGGGTCGGACTCCACATGCGGTTTGCTGAATGAAGGCTTCCAGATTAGTTGATAAGCAAGTCAAAATAAAATACTTGCCAGCTTAATGGCCTGAATTTGTTTACCCATTAAACAGGATAATATCATCATTCTGGAACATATTTCTGTGATTCGCCTATTTAAACATCTGAAAGCACCAGAAACATTGATGGAGCGGAAACGGGTCTTCAAAGATAAACAGATTTAAATCATAAAGATTTACTGTTAAAGGAGAAAACTTTTGTCTTTTATATATTTCTGGGATTTATGAAGTCATAACGATAAAATAGGAGGTAATAGTTTTGTTAGAAATATTTTATTTATACTCCGTTTGTGTTTCATGTGTTGTGTTCTAATGAACTATTATGATGTATAATGTGTGATTCATCTTTTATTAACTCTTGCTTAAGTTTGTTCCAGATAAAGGTCATGCAATGGACGGGTTGTGAAGGAGGCCTGAACATCCTCTATCACATGCTGGGTTGTAAAAG
>NW_015150712.1:658110-659821 GCF_000732505.1 Cyprinodon variegatus
GAGTAGAAAATGAAGGCTAATCATGTTTTGGGTGTACTATTCCTTTAATAAGTAGATGAGCAAAAACCAGAGTAACTGGACTGCAGCTAACCGCTCTGTCCTCAGATTAAATACTAGGTGGCTTCTACTTTAAATAAATCTATTGAATATAAAATAGTTTTTTGAAGTTTTAAAATTTTAATTTTAGTCATTTTAGAGTGTAATTTCAACTTAAATCGGTTTATTTCCCAATGCGCTTCACCGATGGAATTCAATCAGATCTTCAGGTCAAATTGGGTCCAAGTTTTCTATCAATAGAAATTAAACAGGAATCAACTGAGTGAGTATTGGGCTTCGTCAATTATCATATGATTTCAATTCTTCTCTCTTTTATTCCTACATGCTTTGTTTTGTCCATATTTCTTTTGTTTTCTTCTGTCCATATTCCTAATTTAGGGACAATAGCGGCGCTTTAGGCCTGCAGATGGACTTGCTGGAAAACTCACTCCTCTGAGTTCATGCTGTTTCCACAAAACTTGGAAGCACTTTACATATTATCATCCAGCATATTTCCAGCAAATAAAAACCAATAACCTCTTTCTGAAGATGCTGATGAAAACAATCATAACCCCCAATGATATATGATTGTGCTACTAAAATAGCCTTTCTTCCCCATGCACCTGCAGTTTCCATACGTAAGGATGCCTGTTTTTTACCGGCTGGATCAAAATGCAATTTTAAAGAAGTGGTTCAAAATATTAGTGCATCCTGTTAATTTCTATTCTGATTTGTATATGAAATATAATCTGAGAGAAAAGTCTTGAAGCTGCTGTTATTACAGAGATGCCTTTGTAACACTATGCATAGTCTGAGCAAGAATGCATAATATGAGACGTCTGATGTAGATCGTAGTCTTTCATGATGTATATGTCTTTGCTCTACAAAGAGACACGCAGGTTCCTGCTAAGAGGGTAAAGGGGTTCTTCTTCTCTCCACCTGGAGCCAGAGAGTGGCATGTTGTGTTTGAAGGCAAAAATAGTTGGTGACATGCATGAGCTGAGTGGAAGTCAAACAGGAAGCTGTCACATAGCTTCAGGTGAAGCTGAACAACATCTGCTTGTTGTTTCCTCATATATCATGTCTCCTGCAAAAAAAAACATTATTTGTTTTCAGTCAAAGGGACTCAGCATGGTTTATGACACAATCTGAAGGAAAGGTTTCGTTTAATAATCAACATATGCAGAAACATTAAAATAGAATGAATAAGAGCAAAGATCCAGACATGGAGGAAGACGGCTGAATCTGTGACGTGGAAGCAGTGTTGAGGTGAGTTTGATTGAAAGCTACACCCCTCCATCACTAAAATGCTAATAAAGACCACCATGGTGGGCTGCTGGTGTGACGCTGTGCACAAATTGGAGATTAGCATGACAAGCCTTCCCTACTCTGACAGGACAACGCTGTTAAAAGTATTCCGTCTTTTTTTCTGCCTGTAGTTGAACCTCATAGAAATGTCCACAAAGCCCAGAGGTGATCCTGCTTGTAGCTGTAGTTTCTTAGCCTCGTGAGACCATCCTGATCTCACGAGCTTTCAAGGTTTCACTCGCAGATCAGTCTGGAGACTCTCCGTTAAATAACATTTCGAGCCGTTCACCAAACGAACGTCCAATCAGCGTTGGCTTTGAGGCGGGTTGAGGTGTGACGCAACGAGAAGCGCGACAGTTCAGTCTAA
>NW_015150712.1:662066-663210 GCF_000732505.1 Cyprinodon variegatus
AGATGGATATGAGGAGCAAATCCATCTGGCGGAGTCAGGTTAGTAGTTTCTACCTCCACCGAACATTTCATATAAAGAGGGAGTCGGACCCTGAATTGTGTCTTTATAGGCACAAGCTTAACGAAATACAGCAATAGAAGATGTTAGGTTGACTTAAATCCACAAAACATAAGAACCAACTCTAATTACAGATTACAGTAGTAGCCATTCAAAATGGCAAATGGCAGCCCACTTCCCTGTAAATTCCAGCAATATCCCCTCCAACTTCCAGCTACTGGAGTGACCCCCCTATTGCATATCTTTTTTTACTCTGACTCCACCCTTTCACTGAATTATAGGCTCTGACCAGGAGATGACGCTTCTCTTTAGATCTTAATGTCCACAAATCATGACAGAAAGAGTATTTTAGTACAAAAATTGAGGAAAAGGAATTGTAGGGGACCAGCCAAGCAGCCATCAAGGAAAGTGGGGAAATTTTGAATGGCTAATACAGTAGATCATTTGAATGGTTTTGTTAAAATAAGAACAATCCTGGCTTTCAAGTGGGCTACACTTAGAGCTGTGGAGGGTACCAGTTTGATATTCCCTCTTAGAATCCATTTTACTTCCCATTTGATCCCAGAGACGGACTCCAGAGAACCAGGAGAAAGAAGTTCACCACAGGTCTCATTCCTGCCCTTCTCCTTTTTGCTCAGACTGTATAGAGCTGCAGATCCTCTTCAACAAGGCTTCAAAAACCAGGATCGCTTTTTCTGAAATGGAGCAACAGTGAGTTGAATTAAGAAGACAACACAATAATCAGACCCATTATGCAGATAGACATCCATTATTTGTTCTACCTTTTGTCCCTCTCTTCTTGTCCCTTGTTGTTTTCCTCTCTATGTTTTCTTTTTGTCCCTTTTTCTTTTGAAATTGACAATGTGCTCAGCTGACATTTCATGCTTTCCCAAAAGGAATGAAAGATTTTTTCCAGTCACTACTTAGCTGATTGCTCCTTGCTGTGTTTCCAAAAAGGCCAAAGTAAATAACCCAGTCCTTCTTTTCACTGTAGACAAGCCATGATCTGCTTCTCTGTTCTCCATTTTTCATTTGGATGAAATAATAGCTGCATGAATCATGACAGCAGACAAGATAGAGGAGAGCA
>NW_015150712.1:666954-667786 GCF_000732505.1 Cyprinodon variegatus
CGGTATTTCCCCTACAGACCACCAGGGCGGCCGAGAAAACCTTAATTCAACATGAAATGACTCATTTAATCATCCAAAACGTTATGGAACACATTCATTAACTGAAAAATGTTGCATAGTGTGCCTTTAAACCTTAGTTTAATTTCTTTTTCCACGTAAACCATAGTGCTGCTGCTTTCAGTCCAGACCCAGGTGAACGGGGTTGTGGGTCAACTAATAATTGCTGGGAAACTGACATGATTTTCACCAAAATAGATTTCATAGCTTGGAGATTAAATGTATCCCCCATATAAACAAAAAGGAAACCTTTTCAATATTCAAATCAACTTTTCACCATGAAAGGTGGAAACCAGATGAAACCGGGAAGAAACCATCTAAATAATTTCATAACTCTGGGATAGTGATGAAACTATCTCATAGCTTAATTACAGTTTGAGTTAAATGTATAGTTGAGAATTATCGCAAATATTTGAAAAGGCCCGCCCTCTCCGCTTAAAAAAAAAAGCACATGCAAAACCCTTTACCTGCTCCTGAGATGGAACGCCTGCGTGCACAAGCCCATTCCTCCTCGTGAACGCTCTGTTTAAAAGTTGCTGTTTGAATTGCTCATACAAGCTTACTTTCCAAAAGAAGATTTGCTATTTTCCACTACGTCAGACTCACCACCAGTAAGTGAAAATGGTGAACTATGGAAACAGCAACGGCCTCCAACTCAACAAACAACATCAATGATCTGGCCCCAATAGCTGGGCTGAGTCGTATATAAAGAACCAGAGATGGGAAGTAAAGAAGTACAAATACTTAGTTACTGTACTCAAGTAGATTTTTCTGA
>NW_015150712.1:670774-676748 GCF_000732505.1 Cyprinodon variegatus
CTTTTTCATCATTCTGCTTCATTCTATCTTTAATTATCCTCCCACTCTGCAGAATCCGTTCGGTCAAGCTCTAACGTTCTGCTCTCTCTGCTTTTTCTTATAGTAGCTTCGCCTCGTCTGCTCCTGGCTGTGTGTTTACTGGATGGGGCCGCCTTTTACAGTTTCTTTTTTTATAACTCCCGTCTCCTTGAACCCCAGTCAGCCTCAGCAGATGGCCGCTCACACTGAGCCTGGTTCTGCTGGAGGTTTCTTCCTGTTAAAATTGAGTTTTTCCTCTCCACTGTCGCTACAAGCATGCTTAGTGTCAGTGATTGCCTTCGAGTCAATGAATCGATACATCAACTGGTTTTCCTTAGATAGAAAACTTTGAATCAATTTGACTGTATGATCTGGTGAACTGTAAAGTGCCTTTAGCTGACATGCGTTGTTAATTGGCGAAATATAAATAATCTGAATTGAATTTTATTGTTGATAACGCCGCTTTAGCCGTTTTTTATTTCCAACATACCTACTTTTTGTAAATAACTGCTTTTTAAAGCTTTACTTTGAATAAATTCCAGTCATACAGATCTATTAATGAAGTGCTTAAAAAACAACTCATCTTATAGGATAGGAGATTTCTGGTTTCAGATTTTTGTTTTGTATAATATGAGCAACGTGTGGAGCAGTTTTTATTACAATACATGAAGAACTACTAAAGTTATGATCAGGTTGCACTCAACATAATAGAATAGAATAGAATAGAATAGAATTGAATTGAATTGAGTAGAATAGAATAGAATTGAAAATCCCTTTATCCCACAATGGGGAAATTGTGGTGTTGCAACAGCAGAAGCATGACAGCAAAAGTGGTCACACAAATGTGGACCTTAAACGTTAATACAAATAACAGAGTAAGTTATAGAGTTTAGAAATAAGCAAAACAGAATACTGCATTTTAAAGTGTTTTTACAAATATAAATACTTTGCCGTCATCTGAAGAATAGATAATCAACATACAGCAGTGGACATTTTTACAGTGGTGGATAAAGAAAAAGAGCAGCGAAACCACAGATGTGCAAAATGACATCAGCATATTATTTATTTGACTAAGACAGAAACTGTTTAACCCTTTATAGGGCAGGTTACTGTTTTTGATCACTTGCATACCCCTTACAAATGGAGTCCCAGCGTCCCTCAGTGAAGTCTAAAGGCACAAGATTTATATCCAGCCATTCAGTAAAGATACTGCTACAGCTGTACATCTTATTTTGGTATTTGACCAATTAGATGAGCCCTTGAATGTTTACTACTGTAAATAGTACTTTAAAAAAAAAGTTAACAAGTCATGAAAAAATTGAAAAAGTTAAATAGTAAAAAAAAAGTTAATAAGCCTAGTTAACAATTATATATGGGTTCATAAACTAAAAAAAATGTAAGTGCCACTATACGCATTAATTGCTCTAAGATTATGATGTACCAAAAAAATGTGTTTCCTTCAATCTCAGTGTTTTTCATTAATTTCTTCTTTATCTTTAGCACGTTTGTTTTTTTTCTTAATATATTTGGGCATGTTGTGTTTCTTGTTATTAAATTGACATAAATTTTCTACCATCAAAATATTCATAGTTTTTGAATGTTAAAAAGGTCTTATCCTGGATTCCAGTAACACTATTGGCTTGAAATGTTGATTTTTTTTATTTTTTTTATTAATAAGTGCGCTATACAGTTGCCTAATGGTTAAAAATCAGCATGAATGTAACAACTCAATGAGGTTCCAAAAACGTTAATAAAATAAATCCATGAGACTTTGTTTCCAATCCTATCCAGGAAGAGGAAATGTCAGAATAGCATTGAGTGCGAGGCTTTATAGAGTGGACCAAAAACAAAGCCCCTTTTGCTTAGAAAACATGAAAATTTGGCTTCTTTGTTAGGCTGCAATGCCCCATACCTGATTAAGTCTCTGAAGGGGGGGGGTCGTTAAAGGGAATTATTGTCCTGGCTGAATAGGTGAAGTGTTCTGTTCACCTGTGAATGGGTGGTGGATGCGATGATGACAGGAAGGAATCAACTCAATTGCTGCATTGTAGGATTTTGAAAGTTGAAATCTTAGTCCCCCTCCTCTGTTTAAGGTTGTTTTTTCTTTCTTAACATAGATGTTCACATTTTGGACAAAGAAGATAGGTGATTAGAGAAGGGCATTAAGGAAGCCATCTATGTCACCTTTCCTATGTAGGAACTGGGTCAGTTCTCTACAGATGTACTGGTTAAGGTTCTGGACTCGGTGGTGGACTGGATGAGTATCAACCTGTCTAAGTAAATGAAGCTCCAGGCAAATGAGTTCTGGTTCTCGAAGCTGTCCTTACTAGACCTAATAGTTAGAGGTTTGGTTCCCAGCTAAAGGATCCAAAACAATCCTTCCTGTATTTCATTTCTAACACGCGGCTCTGGAACAGGTGTTCGATTTCTCTACTTAATCAAACGGTTTACACTTTGTTGCTAAAATGACTTCCAATCATTGGGACTTGATCAACAGCCGATACCGCACCGTGACGTCACAAACCAGTAGGTGGCAGTAGTGTTCTTTGACAAACATGGATGCCTCCAGTAAAGCACATTCACATGAAAATTAGTCTTGATTACATTCATATTTAAAGTACGTGACTTTCACATTTCATTTGCCCAGAAACTATTTTTACCTGCCCAGTATAATGTTTGATAAATATAGTTCCTAATATTCATTTTTGTATATATATCAATGAAACATGTTTGTTTTTTAAATGTTTTTTTATAATTCAGTAAGTTTACAGGTTCCTGGTGTGTATATGCATAATTTTTAATCTAGCGTGTATTATAGAATAGATTAGATTCATCATCCAGCTGCTGCTCTGCAGAATTCTCTCCCCAAGAGCTGAATCACGCCATCTAGCGGAAAATCACGCGGCTTTTTCAAATCACGCGAGAATGTGAACAAAACAACAAAAATGGCGCCAGCGAATGTCAGTGATTTTAAAGTAATTTTGAGTGATAATCCTTTTTTTTTGTTTCTTTTGCGATCATTGCACTTGCCCTGCGGGCAAAAGCAATGAAATTTGTACTCTCCCAACAATAAAAACCTTTTGCCTTTTGCCTTTTAACCTTTTGGTTAACATCGAGTCCTGCGTGGAGTTTGCATGTTCTCCCTGAGCATGCGTGGATTCTCTCCAGGTATTCTGGCTTCCTCCCACAGTCTAAAAACGTGACTGTTAAGTTAATTGGATTCTCTAAAGTCCCCTTAGGCAGAGATGGGAAGTAACGAAGTACAAATACTTCGTTACTGTACTCAAGTAGATTTTTCTGATATTTTTACTTTACTTTACTACTTATTTTTATGGCGACTTTTTACTTCTACTCCTTACATTTTTACATAAATATCTGTACTTTCTACTCCTTACATTTTAAAAAATTGGCTCGTTACTTTAGTTTTGAATGATTTCAATGGAGTTACCGTTATTATTTTTCACGTCATCAATACCAAATTCAATCTAATTGGATGGGAATCTACGTTGCATTTGACGCACCACTACAAGATGAATCGACAGATTCGGCGGTATTCATTGGCGGCAAATCATTGCAGCTTGGTGGCGGTGGCGTTAGCATAGTAGCATGGACGACGAGATGATTGAAAATGAACACAACGGAGATCTAGTCCTATTGGCAGACATCCATTTAAAATGTAGGCAACGGCATGAAAAAAGTGGTTTCTACTTTTACTTTTATACTTTAAGTGAATTTACAAGCCTGTACTGTTACTTTTACTTGAGTAAAGAAGTTTAATCAGTACTTCCACTTTTACCAGAGTATTTTTTAAGAACAAGTATCTGTACTCAAGTACGGAAAGTGAGTACTTTTGCCATCTCTGCCCTTAGGTGTGAGTGTGTTCATGAACGGTTGTTTGTATCTGTGTTGCCCTGCGATGGACTGGCGACCTGTCCAGGTGGGACCCTACCTCTCACCTGTAGACAGCTGGAGATAGGCGCCAAAACCCCTCATGACCCGACTTGGGATTAAGCGTGTCAGAAAACGGATTGATTTAAAGTACTTTCAGAAGTTTGAATTCTGAATATGACCAAACTTCTTGTTTAAGGCCCAGCAGGAGCCTATTTTCTCTACACAAAAACCCAACTAGAACAGATGCGAGGTGAGAGAATGGTCAGGTCGGTTCTCCTCTTCAACACAAAAATGTCTCCTCTAGACCGGGATATCACACAGTGCGCAGATAGACCTCTGTATCAGTCATGAGGTCAAATGGGCCAGAGCTCGGTGCTGGAGGAACGGAGATGTCTGTGGAGAGAGGGCAGGATGTGGATGCATGGAGGCCAAATAAACAGCAGAGGTTTATAATCCCCACAGACTGCCGGCTTCTTATCATCTGAAGCCAATTACAGTTTAGCTAAAACTGATCAATACAAAATAGTTGTTCCCTGCTTTGATTGGATGCCGAACCTTCCTAAACGAGCAGGTCTCATTTCTTTCTCCATACAGAAATCCTTTCCTCTTATTGATGTTTGTCAATCTGGGCTATCTAATTATCTCCTCGCTCTGTGTCTCCTGCTCTTGTCTCGGCTGCAGAAGGCGCCTCTTTGATTGCCGGGGCCACGCTCTGCTCGCTGGAGATAATACCTCCAAACTGAACCAAATTGTTGCTCCGTCTTTATTCTGTGCTAACATGTTTTAGAAGACGAGCCTTTGAAATTCACTACAAAGGGACAAAGCTGGGAGTTTAAATGATGGAACATGAATAAAGATTTGTATGCTTGCTGCTTTCATCTGGGCTCTGCATGTAGATCGCAGGAAAAAATGACCATCATAAATACGGTTTTCATTTTCCAACCAGGCAAAACAAAGTTAGCTGCATTGATCCTGACTGATGGATGGAATTAAACACGCTGTGACCTTTTCCACATTTGGACGCATGAAATTCCTTGTTGGAGCCTCCAGCTGTAGGCATTAACACAGATGAACAGCTGCCCTTATTCCACCCTGCACCATCATTACCAAACAGCTGATAAAATGCTGAAGAGTCACCGTGTCGTGCACCAAGGAACGCATGCAGGCATCCAACACACACTTGGCCCAGGAGAAGCAGCACAGCCCATTAGACGGAGGCTGATTTACAGCTGCAGCCGAGCCCATCGGACCAGCGCCACACCAACCTGCTGTGACACTGCAACTAATTGAGTCCAGATATACCCGGCTCTAAAAGGGTGATAACACGCCTACCTGCACGACAATGCACACAAGAAAACACAAAAAGGAAAGCAGCTCATTACTGCTGATGGGAGTCATGATTAAGGTTCAAAGCAGAAAAAAATAGTTTTGTGTGGATTAAAGTTTGGAGCTGAAAACAGATGGATAAACTAAAACTCCGGGAAATAAACGAACACAGACTCCTAAATCAACATTTCTTAATTTGCTTCTGTCGAGAGCACACATAAAAAAACAACAACAAAAGCCTCTGTATTTAAGAAGAGGTCTGGGTGCTCTGAAGATAAATTCCTTTTATTAAAGGAACATAAAGTCGCCCTGAAAAAGAGGAAAGTCCAGCTTATGATGAGACTGCTGCAGGAAAATCCTACATTAATAATATGTTTATATCCAAAATCAGCAGCAGAGCAGCGTGGGTCTTTATATCAGCTGGATGTTGGATTTTCTACATCATTCCAATCCCCATCTAGATGGACTAGAGTAACTTTTTAAGGTTTTTTTCTGGAGCTCAACTTCCAGGGAATAGGTCTGCAAACTGAGGCACAGATCGAAGAATGTTGATTTATTTTGCTAAGATGTTTCTCCTGCAGAAGCCTCCATTAGTGATCCACCCTTGGACCTACTGTGGGCTACTTAGGGACCGTTAGAGAGCTGGTAACGCTTTCTTTTACATCAATAAACATGTAATAACATGGTATTAACATAGCAAGTTATGCTATATTACTAGGTAGCAAGAAACAATTCGTGG
>NW_015150712.1:677316-679020 GCF_000732505.1 Cyprinodon variegatus
TCGTTGATCTGATTGGTTTATTTGGCCCGTCTATCACCATCATAGGCCAATCAGCTAACCAGTATTTTCGCCCCTTCCCAAAATTACTTCATTGGAAGGTTTCCAGATGGATATGCGGAGCAAATCCATCTGGAAACCTTCAGGTTATCAAATGTTAGGCACACAAGGTAAATTCAGACTTCTTAGACTTCAAACCATTAAAGCAATAAATGAATGTGCTATCATCTAGCAAAATGCAGTTTATTGCTTGGCATATAACAGAAAACCAAACATAGAAGACAGCAAGCCAACCTTCTTAACTAAACTCTTATTTATATGTAACTTGAGTGCAGTTTTATAATGCTTTATATTCCTGATTAAAAGTTACAATTTACTTTATAAGCTGTTGGTAGATGGTGGCCAATAATAGAAACGGTTATGTTGTAACTAATGGTAATTGCCCACCAAAAGTCTCCATTGTTTCATAGTAACATATAATTGTAATTATATATATATATATAATTTTGGGGTTATTACCAAATAAAGTTTTTCTTGTTACTTTCGGCCTTATTACAGTGTTATTACATGGTTATTGATGTACTGTAAAAGAAAGCATTACCAGAGGGCCCTCATTGCCAGCTTCCTCTAGCAGAGATCTCTGGAGATGTTTTCACCTTCCTACGGTCAGAGTTCCATCTGTTTTAGACTTGAATTGATGCCTGATGGTGGTTATGGACATGTTTAGCTCATTAGCCATTCTCTACTTGACATTTTCCTTCCTTTCCAATTTTAAGAGTGGCTTTAAAAAAACTAAATTCTAACTGAAACATCAGGACATGTGGTGAACGTAAAACCCTCTGATAGTCTTAAGGAGAAAAGCTGACATTAATATGAAATCAATGTTGGATTTTATTCTAGAACTAAGGAATAAAGTAGTAAAAGAAGAAGTTTTTATTACTCCTGACAGGAATAAATATAAATGTGGGAGAGGTATAAACAGTACGGATTTATAAAGATACAATAAATGAGCCATTATTCTAAGACAGATTAGAAAACTTTGATATAAAACTTTACTGATGACATAAAACTAACTTATTCTCCTGACATTTCATAGCAGCATATGTTTTCCAATAATAACGCATTCAATAAAGTCAATGCGTGCCGTTGTTTAACACCCGCCTACATGCAGACCTCACGCCTGCGTTTGCTGGATCTTGTTGCTAAGCTCTGAGCTTCTAACAGCCTCCAGATCGATGTCATTAAATTAGGTTCATTTCTAGTGGATAATAAAGAGACTGTCACCTTAGCTGTGACCTGATTGAGCTCTGATCTCATTGAAATGACACTTCTCTACTGTCGAAGACTGAAGCCATGGCCGACCAACCTCAGCAGGCTTTATGTGAAGGTTGTGGAGTATAACTCAATCCAGTTGTAGCTGTTTGCATAACAAACGTTGTGTCTTGAACAGAGGCGTAGCCAGAAAATCCTAATAGGGATGGCCAGGCAATAACCAATGTACATTGAGGGGAGGCCGAAAGGCACCACAACCTCAGTGTCAATCTACACTGTTTCAACAGTGTACAACATCCACATTTCCTAAAACAAAAAGACAGACTATCCTTTCCTGCAGCCTTTGCTAACAAACAGACGCAAATATTTAAACATCTATGCTGTGTAAAGAAAAGGTATAGTTTTCATGATCTGGCCTGTTTGCTCTCCCTTAAT
>NW_015150712.1:681422-682550 GCF_000732505.1 Cyprinodon variegatus
TGTGACTTGCTGGTGGCTGCTTTTGCTGAAAAAAAGGGGGGGGCTGCTGAATTCCCCAAGCTGTTATTCATCAAAGCTGCGTTTTCTTCTCTGGTCACCCTATCAGGATGAAATATGGACACTGCTTCCCAATGTCCAAAAAGTATGATCATGGCATATGGCACAACAATACTGTATCATCGTTAAAATTAGCATATTGATGTATAATAATTAACCACAGTGTTTCTGTTGTCAAGTAGTTGTTAATATATATGAAACATTTAAATGTTTAATAAGTGTGAACATTCCCCTTCAGAGTATTACTCAGTACTTGTGTAGCTGTTCTTGGTCCAAAGTAAAAGATCTGATGAAGTGAAGAACAAAAGATGAGAACTAAAAAAATGCAACCTTACAGTTCACCAGATCATCCAGTCAAATTGATTCAAAGTTTTCTATCTAAGGAAAACTAGTTGATTGCATTGACTCATTGACTCAAAGGCAATCCCTCACACCAAGCATGCTTGTAGCGACAGTGGAGAGGAAAATCTCCCTTTTAACAGGAAGAAATCTTCAGCAGAACCATGTACTTATATATTTTATAGGGTCAGTCACTTTCTGCTTTATAGCACCTTAAAATAATATTTTTTTATCGAAGTCCTGCTGTCTGAGAAAGGCTTCATCTTTAGTTCAGTCCTGCTCAAACTTCCTGTTCCTTTGGGGGTTTTTTTATTTATTTTTTTCTCCCTTTTTTTCTCTCTCCATCCTATGACATCACTGTTTTTTCAGTTGTTTAACTCACATGTTAACCTTTAGACTAGAGGCTGGTTTATAACAGAGCGCTGCCTTCTCCTGCTCTTTTTTTCAGACAACTGGAAGAAAAATGCTCAGTCTCTACATTTTCTCCCTGAACAAGTCATCATTTTGTAAAAACCCTCACTTGCCACGATGCTTGCACCATTTCTGGGTCTTTTTTTCAGGGCAGAATGAATCGATTAACCAAGTTGTGTCTTGTTGAATGCTGAATGCGCACTTTCATCTGGTTTGGTCTGCCGCGGTTTCCGTAGCGTCATGAACTCGCCCGCGCGCGCTTTCAGGAAATCCTATACACTACTGTTTATGCTCTAAAAACATTCTAAATGACTTCGTTTC
>NW_015150712.1:684297-693918 GCF_000732505.1 Cyprinodon variegatus
TCTGAACCCCATTGAGCTGTTGTGGGAGCAGCTTGACCGTACGGTACGCAAGAAGTGCCCATCCAACCAATCCAACTTGTGGGAGCTGCTTCTGGAAGCATGGAGGGCAATTTCTCCAGATTACCTCAACAAATTAACAGCTAGAATGCCAAAGGTCTGCAATGCTGTAATTGCTGCAAGTGGAGGATTCTTTGACGAAAGCAAAGTTTGATGTAATACAAAATCTTATTTCAAATACAAATCATTCTTTCTAACCTTGTCAATGTCTTGGCTCTATTTTCTATTCATTTCACAACGTATGGTGCTGAATAAGTGTGACTTTTCAGGCAAACCCCAAAATTGTTTGGGTGACCCCAAACTTTTGAACGGTAGTGTAAATAAACTAAATTGAATCCTTCTGTGAGATTCATTCTCTTAGGTCTCCAGGCAACTCTGCTCAGATATTTCTCTAACTATCTTAAAAAACACAACATATTACGTGTGTTTCAAGAACTGAAGGCTGTTGGAAAATATTTTGCTGTCTCTAGTCGAGTTCAGTTTTGTATAATTTGGTATCAATCTGGTGCATTCGGTCTTTCTTTGCAGGTGGCTTCAGCCAAGATAGTGAACAGAAGTATCATGAAAAATGTGCTTGAAGGTAGTTAGAAAAGGAAAAGTGGTGAAAATGATGGTGTGAGTTTAAATGAGCCGTAGTTTGCCTAACAGAGGAGAAAATGTTGTTGTGCTCGCAGCAGTGAAGTACTTCTCAAACACAGTAATTCCTCAGAACATCTTGCTTTTCCAGTAGATTAATTAGGTTGTCTTTTGTTATTAAATTTCTTCAGTCATTCATTTTAATGAATGGAAGTTGTTATTCATCCAGTCAGAAGAAAACCATAGAACTGCTGCAGCTGAAGCCGCTTTTCCCTTCATCTCAGCCGGATTACAGAAAGCAAACACTGTTAGTATAATAATGTTTAATGTTTGAACAGTTTGATCCACGGGATTAAAAAATTCAAACTATTGCATCACTTGGCCACTTGGGGCTGACAGTGTCTTGTTCAGCTTCTCCATGCAGCTCAGTGCGCTCACATTAGCTATTTATGATCTGTGAGGTCTGTTTTTTTTCCTATATGCTGGAACATCTTCTGACATGTGGAGCGTAAAGAAGTCGAGCTGCTTCTGTGTTGTGATTTTTACAGAACAGGAACATCTGGGCATGTCCGGGCCAATGAATGATAGCAGAGCGGTTCTCCTCTGGGTCTGCCACGGAGGTTTGGATGCATTCATGCGTTTCTGTTTGAATGCATGTTTATGTGGACGGCTGCGGGCCCTGGAGCCTGCTGCTCTCTAACCCCAACTGAGCCCCAGCAGAGGTCAGCATGTCCACTCCTGTCTGCCTCCCGCTCCTCACAACATGACCTGGCGGGCGCCTCGGTTCACATCTGCTGGCACTGACAGCCGGACGACAAGTTATCCGCAGGTTGAATCGCATCAAATTTCTGTCACTGGGTAAAAAAAGCCCACAAGTGGCAGTTTCTGCTGCTTCATGTCACATCCACGAGCATTCATTATTAACAAAGGAACAAACCCATCTGCTGCTGCTCCCTGGGCGACAGGGGATTAGGCAACAGTTGGTTGGACCCATGATGGTGCACAATCCTAAGATTAAACGTGTTGTTGAAGAAAGGCTGCAAGGAAACTGATGGTCCACCTGCTGATGCTAACCTGAACTATACATCCAAATAGGTTCAGATCTATGCTGCAGCCTGAGGAGATGAGGGTTGGTTTACATCAGAACAGTTATTGCTCAGACAATTTAACAGTTTACAAACTGAAATTTGTTAAAGATTGCAGGAAAAGGGTTCCTATAAATAAAAATACATCCAAAATTTCTTTTTCTAAGAGGTTTTCAAAAGCAAAGATAATTTCCACAAATATGCTTTCATTTGCTGTTCCTATGAAACACTGAAACACATATTTTCTTCTTACAGCCAGAAAATGTGGAACCTTTTACGATGTCTAAGCATTCTTGTACAGACGGTGTGTAAACCATATGGTTAGGAATATTTGATGAAGCTATAGATGAGGCTGTGGTCCCTTCCACTGTGTTCCAGAATAATGATTACAAAAGCAGCAGCAGTTTCAGTGTCATTCTCATGTTTCTTTCACCAACAACCCAACCTGTAACTCTTGGACCGGCTCCTCAGGCCAGCTGTCTGCAGACGACACACAAAGGCTGACACAAACCCGTGCAAGATGGATAAAAACGAGGCGAAGACAGGAGGGTGGAAGGGAATCTGTGCTTTGAACAAGGCTTTGCTGCATGCTGCTTTCGCCTTTTCCTGCTGTCCCAAGCCTTCATCTCTGTGGGTGAGCATTTGCACGCCAGCCTTCATGCTGGATGGCAGCCCTGGGTGGAGTGGAGGGATGGGAAATCAGGGAGGCTCCCAGAATTCCCACGATGCTTGTGTGGAGCAGGTTTTCAGTTAATCAGACAGCAGGAAGTAGGGGACAGCTCATAGCTCTGGACGACTGCTATAAAGGACAGACAGCCTGTGTGTGCGTGCTTAAAGGAGTGTGTATTAATGTTTTAGAGGAGTTGGCACCAGAGCTGCCAGTCTGCTGCCAGACTCTGTCCATATGTCCATTTCAGTCAGTCTAGTTTCACTGGATTCCTGCGCTAACGAGCTAAAAGGCCTTAGTGGCTATTTAACTGGCTGTTAGTGAAACGATCAGAGGATGAGATGGAACAGAAGCGATGGCCATTAAACGACCCTCTCTGGCCTTAAGAAATCATGGGAATTTCATAATCCCAATGTGAAACTTGGACTAGTGGACCGTCTCACCGTGTCCAGCCTTTGTCATGTTTGTGTTCATTTCTGGGACCCATGTTATGCTCCGGGTCATATGATGAACAGTGATGCATTAATAGACACATGTTTACTGGGACACATCCGCCGTGTTCCCATGATCTAAAGAGCTAGTTTAGCTTTAGTGTCATGAGGCAATATGCTAGTTTAAATAAATGTTTATAGGTACGATTAAATTGAATTTTCAAAGAAGAAAATGATATATTTAGTTCAATTACACAACAAGTAAAATTGCAAGCCTTTACTTCTTACTACCCACCATATAGCTGACAGATAATCCATCCATCCCTTTTCTGTGATGCTTATCCCAAGCCTGGGTCGCAACGAGTGCTGGTGTCTATCTCCAGCTGTCTACGGGTGAGAGGCGGGGTCCACCCTGGCCTGGACAGGTCGCCAGTCCATCGCAGGGCAACACAGATACAAACAGGACAAACAACCACTCACACCTAAGGAGAATTTAGAGAAGCCAATTAACCTAACAGTCTTTTTTATTTTTACTGTAGTAGAAGCCGGAGTACCAAGAGATAACCCACAAATGCACAGAGAGAACATTCAGCCTTCATGTAAAAAGACCCTGGTCCTGGAATCTAACCCAAAACCTTCTTCCTGCAAAGCAGCAGTGCTACTAACTGTGCCACTGAGCAGCGCTTGACATATAATGTAACCCCAAATTGAATTTATCTTGATCAGAGATGAATATGGTTCTCTGATGTAGGGTTTTGTGATTATGAAGCTTTTACGTTCTTTAAACAACATGTTGCTCTATCACTTATCATTTGCTCTTATGGCCAAACTGATTTTATTCTATGGGAGAATCTAGATGGTTGTTAAAAGATGAGCTAAAACTGGTCTGCTAGCAACAAGCAGTCATCACCAAAATCACACATATTCTGCAGAGCGTAGCAATAATTTATTAATCTGAACCATTACTGTCCATGTCAGAATGAAAACCAATCAGAATCCCACATAAAAAACTTCAGTAAGATCTGACAGGACTCTGGATCCTAATTTGTTTTGCGATATACACCAATTTTGTTACCATAAAAAAACACGTCATTCTAGCGCAAAAATGTTTTACTGAATACTTGGGTTATTTCAAAACCGACGTCTTATAATGGAGCAGGTTTGTTGCAGACAGTCAAAATATGCTAAAATTGATGATCAATGAAAATTCAGTGAAGAATCTATTAGAAGTGCAATCTGTTAGTGTTCACTAGTTTACGTTCACTAGCGCAGCACTGTATCCCACTGATATTAGCATTTTTTCTGTTGCAACTGATTTTACTTGTCAATTCAGCTCTAATCTGGGACTTCAGACATAGACAGCTTTTATTGTCATTTTGTATAAACAAGTCTATAAAGAAAAAAGGAAATTTCATTTTGTACAGCATTTTCAGTAAATGAAAAGTGGAATAAACATTTGTATTCCATAAAGTGAAGCATTAATCAAATGTAAACAATATGGAAAAAACATGGTGCAAAAGGCATTGGTGTATAAAGGTTCAGATCAAAGACAAATATATATGGTGTAAATATTTTGGTTAGGTGTTGTCAGTGCCTCTTTAGGACCAGACTTGAAAGCTCAGTTCCGTGCTTTCTGGCCAGAGAAAAAACACGTAATATGTAGCCAACATTTGGAAGAAGAATGTTTTTAAGATGACTTGGATAATAGCGCGTTGTGACAAACACCAGATACAGCACTGGGACTTGATCAACAGCCGATACCGCACCGTGACGTCACAAACCAGTAGGTGGCAGTAGTGTTCTTTGACAAACATGGATGCCTCCAGTAAAGAACTTTCAAATGGAAATTACTCTTAATTAACAACAAGTATCCTTTATTGAACAGTGTGTATTATTTCATATTTAAAGTACTTTCAGAAGTTTGTACTCTGAATGGGACCTGACTTTTCCTTAAAAAAAAAAAGGGAAAATTTGTGCCAGAAAGTTTAAAATGTGCTGATGGTCTGCTGATTTATAATCTGTCTTTCAAAAATAAGCAAGATACAATTTTAATGTTTCTGTTGTTGTTCTCCTTAAGCAATGAGGCAGCAGGAGTGACTCTACAATGTCCAAAGGTAGTCAGATTATAGACCTTGATTCTCTGTTTTTATTTTCATATGGATTAATGTGTTTGCAAAACTAAATGTTTTCCAGCATCTTCAGTTTTAGTCATGAATAATATATGCTCCAACTAAAGGATCCAAATCGCCATTGCTGCAAAGGAACAGAATGAAGATGTTGAAACTACAAAGAAAGAATAGTTACCCTTAATTCAGGACAATGCAGGAAATACAGGTTAAAGTATATATAAAAAAACATAAATAAAGTAAATATAAGCACTAGTCCAACTTCCCCCCTTTTTTGTGTCAGAACCATTGCAGACTGGGATTCAGCTTGTTAATGCATTCTACACTCATTTAGTGTTTCTGCTTATAGAAGGGGGTAACCAGATCAGCCTGACAGCTGCAGAGAAGCGCCTGAGGACGTGTTATTACATCCATCCCATTGTTAGTTTAAGTTGCACCTCCCTGTTCCAGCTGCAGTGGGTTTCTAAGTGAAGTTCTGGAATCCCTGCAGTCTTTGAACTGCTTCCAGAGAGGTCCCCAAAGAACCGATTCTTGACTAAAATTGAATCTAGTGGAAATGACCCCTGTTACAGAATCTATATGGATTAGGGGGGGAGCAGTTAATATCTCTTTAGGTACAGTGGAGTGGAGACAAGCATGAAATTCAATATACAATGAAGATTCCTACTTATGGCTCCATTTCCGAAGGGCTGAGTCACAAACTAATGTTTACTTTTTTTAAAAAGTGTCTTTAAACAAGTTCTTATTGCTCTGGGACACCATGTACTGAAGTCAGAAAAACAAAAAATGACTGGGGAGCGTTTGGCAGAGCACAGATGGCTGTCAGCTTTGGGGGAGATGGCGGGGGGGCAATGAGAGGCTGATGAGGGCAGTGGAGGTGGCGGCGTTTGCAACGGGTGCAGGAGGCGAATGGAAATGGTACCAGTACAAGCACCCCCCCACTCTCATTCCCCTGCTGGGCACTGGCAAGGCTTCTGGTCCCTGAGTTAGGTCTCCGTGGTAACGCTGACATCACTGTGGGGACGGGCTGGGCGGAACCAACACTTCCAACACAGATACAGGAGGCGATAATTGTCTTGGCAACCGCTGCACATTGTTGCCACCATCAGCATCCTCTGAGAAGTCAGGACACGAGCAGGCGGGCAGCATTCAGCCACTTCAGACCATGATGGGATGCATCCACAAGACATCTAAATAAGGAATAACATATACTCTGGTGACAGGCCGAGAAATCCGCAAAAAAAAACCTAATCCAGGAAGAAGTATTAAACATGTTTATTATACATATAATGAACATTCAGTGGTTACTGAATTGGGGGTAAAGATGCCCTCTGTCTGCAGGAACCAGTTTCAGAAAAAGACAAATATTTCCACACAAGGCTTAAAGTTTCTCTGGTCCTTTTTCTGCAATCCAATCCAAGTCCGTGATTTACTGAGTGACTCTGGCAGCTACTCTCTTAAAGTGAAACCAGCTGACTTTCCTTGGCTCTGTGTCTGAGATCTGTGCTGCTGATAAATCTGCCGTCGCCTCATCTTTAAATTTCCATCCAGAACGACTCGACAAACGTCTGCAGTCATCCCTCCTTCAGTCATTCATAGTCCTGCCAGCCTCATGTTGTACTTTTCCCACCTTCACTGTTGCTGTGGTACTTCTTTCTCACAAAGAGTTTGGTCTGAATTAACTTCGAAAGTTTCAGAATTTCTGCGGTTCAGCCGCAGGGTTCTGCTGCAAACTTTAAACAAACATGTTTCTTTGGATGCTTAGTCTTAGGAGGAATGAGTTGTGCTAACAGACCTAGCAGTGTAAGACAATATTGTGTATATAATTTCTCTCTAGAGAAAGGTTTATGGTGAAATGGACAAAAGTTGGACATGTTTATCCACAGTGACTAGAAAACAGCTTAAAGGATTCAAGGCAAGGCTTTTTGGACCTAACAAGAGTGTACCGACTTAAAAAAAAAAAATTGTGGATGTTTAGTTGCAGACGGTGATGATACATTAGGTATGGAATAATGCAAATGGCAGACCACTTCTCTACCAAACTCTCATCCAGCAGCTTCAGTTCCACAGTGTAACATTTAGTGAGAAAGACATCGGGTTCTGGTACCCATAAATCAAATTAAATTTAGTTTATTTATATAGCGCCAATTGCGCCAATTCACAACACATGTCACCTCAAGGGACTTTACAGAAAGAAATTCTACCAGATCATCCAGTCAGATTGATTCAGAGTTTTCTATCTAAGGAAAACCAGTTGATTGCATCGACTCATTGACTCGAAGGCAATCCCTCACACCAAACATGCTTTTTAAGGCTGCATCTAATCAGCCTACAATTATCTACAATATCTGTGATCTGACACTGGTTTAGACTTTTCCTCACTGACTTGGATCTATCTCTGATTGGAGACTTGTCATTTGCTCTCATTTTAAAACTTGTGATGTGAGTTTATTGTCAAAGATGTAGCATTTTTTACATTACATTCATTTAGTTTATTTATACAGTGCCAATTCACAACACATCTCAAGGCATTTTACAGTTCACCAGGTCCTACAGTCCAATTGACACAAATTTTTCTATCTAAGTGAGAGCAAAGTGCTCTGTTAGGAACCTAAGGAAGAATCATATATCTAATGTAAGAAGGAGAATGGCCATTTAAGGCTTTATATGTGAGAAGGAGGATTTGAACAGGATTTAACAGGAAGCCAATGAAGAGAAGCAAGGATAAGAGATACATGATCTCTATTTCTAACAAATGCATGGATTAATTTCTCAGCATCACCGCTGGTCAGCAGGCCAACATCCAGCTACGTGGAAGAGCTAACGTAATTTCTAATGAAAAGTTATTGAAGGGACTTGAAAGGTCACACTGCGCCAGAAAACTGACCAACTCCATCAACTCTACTCAGTCAAATGTTCATCAATAATTCTGCCTTTTTAATCTACCAATCTATAATAAAAAAGCTTGTTTAGAATTAGCAAAAACCAAACATGATCATGTAGTTACTGCAGTGAGCTCTTCACTGAAGCTCATTGAGGTTTGCAGATGGTTGTTTCTCCACAGATCTTTGAAGACACCGCTGAAGCCCTTCAGCCACGTTGAGGACTGGATCTTAGCTTGGTTGCTGCGGCACTTTGCATGTTTTGGGGGTTTTTGTTTATTTTTTTAGCCACCTTATTTCCTGAGGTTATTGTCCAAGCTGTGGCCAAGCTTTAGCTGTCTGCCTGACACCCCAGAGCTGATTGTCATAATGGGCCTTAAAGATCTGACCCACATGAAGAGAACCACTCAGAGACCAAGGGTAAAAGTTCAACAGGTTTATTGAAGGTTTGCAAATACTGATGGAGATGAAACTCTGTGGGGAAACAATGCTGGAACTCAGGGGACTGGTGAACCGGAACCGGAAACTCTGAAGGGGAGATCACAATGGGAACTCAGTGAGACTCAGTAAATCCTTCTAGGGGTAGAAGGTCCAGGCTTATCCAGTAACACGGGAAGTCTTCCTGCCAAAGAACAAAGACAAAAAAAAGTTCAGACTCAGAAAAACAATGGTAAGGTTAGACTCTGTTAATCTCAGTTTGGCTAGAGTACCCAACACTGGCAAACACTCTGGCGTCGAGGTGGTGACAGCCCGCTGCTCAAGTACTCCTCTGGTAAGGACCCAACGAGCCGCAGGTGTGCAGGGAGGCTTAATGAGGATAGGGCACCGCCTGGTGGTGGAGAAGGGAAAACAAAAAAAAAAAACAACCCACACAAACTGGAATCCTAACACTGATGTTTAGAGATTTTTTAATCCAGGGGAGTTTGTATGGTTGGTATGTGATGGAGTGGGTGACTGAGATGTATCCTTGTCCTGTAGCTATAAGACTATAAGCCTTACCAATAGCCCCACCACTGGTTGTAGGCTCTGGGGTGTTTAGTTAATATGATGTTTGGTTTTCTCCAAACATGAAGCTGACCTTAACGGTCTGGTCTACCCAAAGACCCCGTTCTGGAAGCTTTTTACCGGAAACCTAAGCCGTTCTTCATTTTCTTATTTCAGCAAAAAGGCTTTGTCCTTCAACTTCTACAACCAGCCATAAAGGTTTACTGTTTTTCTACCTGTCCTTACATGACTTGTCTGAGATTGAGCTCTCTAATATTTTACTATGTATCCATAGTGTTGAGGTTCTCACAGCCTCTGGTTTCTACCATACAAGGTGTACGGCTGACTTGAGGATTCAAGTCAATGTCCTTTAATAGAGCTGATTGTTTTCATGATATGTTCCAGACTAAAGGCTGGTTACATTAAACTCTACAAATATCATAATCTCAGCACTGATGCTGGTACGATTCCTCATAAGACTTGCACATACAGTACTAGCAATTCGAAATTCGCCACTTTCCTTGATGGAGCCTTGGCTGGTCCCCTACAATCTCAATTTTAAACATCAATCTTTGTTCTAAAATATTATTTCTGTCAAGATTTGCAGACATTAAGATCTAAATTTCAATTCAATTCAGTTTATTTATGTAGCACCAATTCAAAACACATGTCACCTCAAGGTACTTTACAGTTCACCAGATCATACAGTCACATTGATTCAAAGTTTTCTATCTAAGTAAAACCAGTTGATTGCATCGACTCATTGACTCTTCAGCAATCCCTTACACCATGCATGCTTGTAACAACAGTGGA
>NW_015150712.1:694090-699681 GCF_000732505.1 Cyprinodon variegatus
CCCCGTCCAGGAAACACACAGCCAGGCAGACGAGCTCCGAGCCAGCTCCCATGTCAGAGGATGAAGAGAGCACATCCAGTTAGTCACAGTCATAGAAACAGGACTACACTGGAAAAAAAAGCCAATTTCCAACATCTATAAACAAGGGTGTTGATGGCAGCAGCACAGCTGATATTTCTCTCCAGGATGGAGTCACAGCCAAACAGGAACAGCTAAATTTAGCTACTATGAGAAAAAGCAGAGAGAAGCATTATCTCCCGGTCAGACCCTGTAATTTAGTGAAAGGTTGGAGTCAGAGTAAAAAAGTGCATGTCCAAGAGAAGGCCAGTGGCTCGAAGTTGGAGGGGATTTTGCTTGAACCTGCAGGGTTGTGGGCTGCCATTCGACTGGCTTTTGACTGAGAAGGGCAATTTTGAATGGCTGCTACTGTATTAGTATATAACAAGCCTCCAGACCAGTCATCAGTGCCAGATTATTTCGAGCCATTGCTAAAATGTATTCCTCGTTCTCTTCCTGACTTACTGCCTGCCTTTTTGCCTGACCTGTTCTGTCTCTTGACACCCAAGCCTGTGTGACAGCTTCCTGATCTGATTGCCTGACCTGTCTCCTGATTATCTGAGCTAGCCTGACCTCTGTCAAATCTGTAAGCCTGCCTTTTACCAGACCTAGATTTGTACCCTGACTCTGCCTGGGATTACCCCCTGGATTCTCTCATGTTGGATTATCCGGCTCTGAAATTGACCTCATCTACGGATTCTGGAAATTCCCCCTGGACCTCTTGCAAGTCATTGTCTTCACAGTTCTGATCCCCTGTATGTCCCCTGACCACCAAGTACCAGCTAGAGACCATTTCAGGGTTCCCCTGATCCCATCGACCAGAAGAAGCCAGTGCTCACTGTCCCCACCAGACCCTGTACTGTGAGAAGGTTAGTAACCATCACTACTGTCTATTCACACCGTACAGCTGGTTCGGTCACTAACCTGCTGTCTCTGCTTCCAGATGTTCCTGCCAGAGATGCTGACGATAAACTCACGACCTACTGCATTTTACCCTTTAATAAATTATCTTAAAACTTCACGTGCTTGTTCTGGGTCCTTGCTCTGAATGTAACACTAAAACCACTATCATCTCAGCTCAAGTGTGTAAACACCTTCCCTGCATTCCGTTTGTTCATAATGCTCATTATGTTTCAACCTGGCATACCCCAGATTGATTTCTGTAATTAATTCTGAGCCACCTGGAAATCCTCCTGTGGAAAGTGTTCACAAAAGGGAGGGACGTTCCGTTTAAATCTCTGAGCTAAGTATCTCCCTGCCCCCCATGTTTTTCTTTTAGGCAATCACAGCAGCACTAGCAGCTTAGACCTATCACACTGATTTGTTTCACAGAGTTATCAAATCTGCTCAGGTGGAAGACTATTCATAAAGGCAAAACTTATATTCTTTTTTAAAACCAGCGCAGCCATGTTTGTTTTGCATCTGCGTTGACGTCATACAGCACACTGCTTTTCATTGGTCCGAAACATTTCTGTATTCCGAAAAACGCATCTTCTGGCTGCTGCCAATGTGTATTTTCTAGATTCTGTGAATTTGGGACAATTCATCTTGTTTGCATGTAAAATTACGTCTGGCTCCACTACAAAATCATTTGGTTGGAGTTTTGTATGAATTGTATTTCCAATTTATAGTTTGGGAGCTGTACTTGCTTTAATTCACATATGTAATTTCAGGCGGAATTTGCTCCTAAGACTCTAAGGGCTTAAGGAGTTAAAATATTAATTGTATTGGTAAGAAATTCTCTGAAACCATCTGACCCAATCTAGCCTTTCTGTGAATCAGTAACAGTCATTGGTGTCATTGGGTTGAGCCAGAGGAGCATATGGATCCCTTCAGGCAGAGCCCCCATTTTCTCCTATCCCCGTTGGACCTGCCAGGTGTGGAGCAATATGCTTTTCAGTAATGTTCTACCTATCTATTGATTTGATGTATGATGTGGATGAAAGACTAATTTAAACACTTGTTCTCCTGTCTTATGTGTTTCTCTACATTGTAGAAATGCGATACTGTGTGCAATCAGCCTCTCAGCTTCTTATTGTTTCCTTCTTAGGCCAAAGTGTGCAGACCATAATACCATTCCTCCAACATTTAGGCACAAGTGAAACGTGTTATGTTGAGAAAAGCAGCTAAACAATCAAGCTTGATTCAAAAAGTGAAGCCCTCTGTTGCGGAACGTCTAAAAACAACTTGTTTTCAACCTCAGCCTGTCGGTGTGTTTTCTCCACCTCAGACCTTATTAAACTTTTCAGCAGAGCTTTAAACTTTTCCTTTGTCCTTTAAAGCAAACAGGAAATAATGCTTCCCAAATGAGCTGCATAGGTCAAAGTAAAGGGAATCCACAGAAAAATGTAATAAAAAGACAAAAGCTCTGGTTTAGATTCTGGTCTGTAGTGAGAATGAACTTCACTTTGATGAAATGCAAGCAGATTGGAAGCCCTTTAAAGGTTAAGGCCAACATAATGTGCAGACCAGAACCAGAAATAAGTTTTACACCAAATATTTATGCATGAAATCCTAAAAGATTTGGACTAAAGCCATGACTTGGATCAAAACTAAATCACAAAAGCTAAGGTTATAGACTTGTTAAGAGAAGCCTGACTCGGAATGGAGTGGAGACTAGAATCCAGCGACCTGTGCGTATCTCCTATAAACGGGAGGAAATAACTCATTTCTGTTTGAATAAGACTGTCATCCACTTCATATACATGATTGTTGTCCTTGTAGATTTATGGCCATATATACACATTGCTTGTGTAGTTTTATAAGTTCAAGTCAGTAAAACGGATGAACGCAGTTTCCAGGTGTTTTTATTACCTGCTTAGTCTCTCAGCCAGAGACTGTACCTCTGACAAACACACGCATATTGGTTCCTGAAAGGGTGTGTTTGATTTATGACGCAGGGGCATCTGGGAAGCTTTTTCTGTAGGTATTAAACAATGACATGTTCATGGTTGATGCAGCCCCTTTAATAACGACCGGCTTGATGTTCAGGAGGGTAACGGCTGCGCTGAATGACTTGGATTCATTTTCCATCAATACGGACGTCATTTATTTCTAATAATTTACGTTCTCTTACTGTTTAGCATCAGTACAATGGCACCAATGGCGTAACAACACAACAATAGGCCCGTAAGCAACATTATCTGGGTGGGCCCCATATGAATTACCGTATTTTTACAACCATAAGGCACACCATACTACAAGGTGCAGTCTCAGTTATGTGTGCCATTACTGTATTTAACACACACATGGCGCACTGGACTATAGGGCGCGGGTTTTATATACTGGTACATGTCCTCTACTACGTTTAAATACCTCTGCTGCGTATTGAAAAAAAGAGCGGGAGCAAAACTGAGTATGATTGTGCTTTATTCATGTATTTACTACAAAGTATTAACCAAACCCATCCAAGTCATCGTCCTCTGTTTCTGAATTAAACAGCTGCGCTAAATCAGACATGCCAATTTCCCATTCTTCGCTGTCAAAGTCACTTTCTGTGCCGCGCGGCTCCTCGGAGATGATGCCGGCTTTTGCGAAAGCTGGAAAAAGCAGAGAGAGCAGAATGTTAGAGATTGCATTAAAAGTTTCTACAGAGTGGGAGAATAGAGATTCTAGAATGAAGCAGAATAAGGAGAAAGGGGTCCCTATGTCCTCCAGCAGTCTAAGCCTATAGCAGCATAACCATAGAGATAGATCAGGATAACCTGAGCCACTCTAAGGCCCCGTCCACACGAAGCCGAACCCTGGCCTAAACGCACAAATTTTTTCACCAAACCAGCCTCTCATCCACACGAAGCCGGCGTTTCGGGGGTCTGTAAAGGATCTTTTTTTTATTCAGCCTTCAGAGTGGGAAGATTTTGAAACGCAGTTTTCGCGTTTCCATCTTGAAGCTCTAACCGCATTTTTTTTTTACACGCATGCGTCATAGCGTCGCCTCTAAA
Source organism: Cyprinodon variegatus (assembly GCF_000732505.1). Lineage (NCBI taxonomy): Eukaryota > Metazoa > Chordata > Actinopteri > Cyprinodontiformes > Cyprinodontidae > Cyprinodon > Cyprinodon variegatus. Next base: position 698,089 of record NW_015150712.1, read on the forward strand.
CACGCATGCGCGACACAGTATCACAACAACAATGGCGCCGTACTGTTTTGAATGGTTGCTGCTCATGCTACTCACCCTGCTGTCGGGCTTACAACAGAATCTTCTTCTTCTGGAATATCTCCAGGAAGAACAGAGCAATATCGACCACATAGTTCAGCACCTGAATTTGACTGAACCAAGAAAATGGACCCTCAGGGCAACCATGTATAAATATTAGTGCGCATGCCCAACATTTCGTCGCCTATTTTTGCTTTGGCACGACAGCGCCACTTACAGGCCTGGCATACATTTTGCAGCGTTTTCATGTATTCGTGTGGACGATCGCATTTATTTTACGTCTCCGTCTTTACGACAAACGTTCTGGAAAATATTTGCGTTTCGTGTTCGTTTTGACTTCGTGTGGACAGGGCCTAACTATAAGCTTTATCAAAAAGTAAAGTTTTAAGCCCAGCCTAAAAGTAGACAGGGTTTCTGCCTAACGGACTAAAACTGTTAAACGGTTCGGCAGGTTCCACATTCATCCCCAAGTTACCCTAGCTTAACTTAACAAGGATGTGTTGTAAATGCTGTTGAACTACAGTTATACATCAAATTCTCATTTCAGTTTAAACCAACACCAATTTTTAAAAATACATATTTGTTCTTTAAACCTATAAGTTTTTTTTCTTTTATTATTTTGATGAGGTTTCAGAGATATAATTATTCCAACATAATCAGGCTGTCAGTCGATCTCTGAGAGAAAGACGAAACACTGCAGCTCTGCTCATCATGTTTGCAAAAACAGTCACATTATATTTTCTTCATCTGGAAATAAAGTGGATAAAATGAGACAAAGAACAAAATTCAAGCAAATGTATTTTTTTGTCTACCTCTCTCCTTCTGGATGCTAATTTTCATTTTTAATTGCGTCAAGCCACATTTTCTCACATCAGAAAAACGTGTACGTGTGAGGGTGTTGATTAGAGAAAGTAAAAATACAGCATGTAGGATTTTTTATGCTAATTACCCTTTAAACCTCGCTCACGTCAGTCGGCTTCCCTAATTAGCATGTTTCCGACAGGAGCGGGGAAGAGTGAGAGAACGGAGCGATGAAGCTCTGCACAGCTAAATTAACGGTGTGAAAATCCAGACATTTGAATTTTTTTCCACTTCCTTCCTCCTCCTCTGACTCCTCTTCCTCCCACCCACACCTGCTACAGAGTCTAAGAGAGTTGGATTTGGCGCTCGGTCTGCAGCACTCATCTGCTGCATAGCTCTGCTTTGTCTACCATCAAATGTCTACTAGACATTAGACATTTAGACATTAGACAGATTTTATTTTTGTTATTTTGTATATAGAAGTGTAAACAAAAATAAAATTAGTTAAGTATAGCTCTCTAGACTTTAATGTTTTAAAGTGCATGCAAGCAGCAGTGTTGAAAACATTGAGATGGATAAATAAGTGATGTAAACAAATGACTGTATAGTTACAGTTCCAACATTTCAGGGTTTTTTTTGTACTATCCATCACTTTTTATTAATGTGCTTCCCATTTTGGTCCTGTTATTTCATTGCAGCATGTCTAACTCACACAGTGAAGAGTAAAAGAGGAAT
>NW_015150712.1:700618-715959 GCF_000732505.1 Cyprinodon variegatus
GAATATAAATTACAATTAGCCCTAACCCTGACCCTAACCTTAAGATATAAAACAGCAAGCATTGAGTTAGAGACATGAATAAGTGATTGCACAGTTATTCCCATTTTTACGTCCGTCCGCGGATCTGCTTTTTTTTTCTGTCTGCCAGCGCATGCGCACTAATGTAGTTTTTGAGGAAAAACGTCCAAAAACGTACGAAATAGTGTGAATAACTTTTCGTACGATTTCATACGCACTGATAATGAGAATATGTTGAACATGGAGAGGTACAAGAAGAGAGGGACAAAACCTAGAACAAATAATGGATCTCTATTCTAGTAACATTTCTGTATCTATAGAATGGGTCTGTTTTATGTGTCAATTCAGAGGGCTCCATTTCTGTTTCTGCCTAGGACCCCAAATTTCCTAAATCCGCACTGTCATGGTCTTGGTTCTGTTGTTCTTTACTTTGCTCCTTATTTTCTAGTTCTATTGGTTTATTTCCAGTTTTGTTGTCATTTCTAGATTTGTTAGTTCTCATGTTTTTCTGTTGTCCTCTATAGCCCTCTTATGTGTGTGTGTTCCTGTCCCCTTGGCTCCCTCGTTGTCTCCTCTCACACCTGCTCCTCATAAGCTCATTAGCCCTCCCTTTGTCTCTGTCTGCTATATATGTTCTCCCTCTGCTCTCACTCTTTGTTGGTTCCTTGTCTTAGCTATCCTCCCATGCTGTTGTCCACCTACCTCGTCTCTCCCTGGCTCCTCGTGTGTTGTTTCACCTGATGTCTCCATAGTTCTGGTTTGCTTTATATTTTTCATGTTGGATTTTTGGATTCCCGCCTCTGTTACCTGTGTTTATTTCATTAAAGCTGCAAGAAATCTCCTCAGCCTCTCCACCTCTGCATTTGGGTCCTCAAGCCACAACTGAACCCTGACATGCACAGTTTCACACTCTTATGATACATCTTAAAGTGAAAGCATTGGTCCACATTAACGCATCTGAATTTCTGCACAGTTTTGGTATTTTAATGATGTCATTTTTACACATTTTCCTTCCTGCAGACTTTTTTTTTTTTGCCCCTCATGACTCCCAGTTTCATTTCTTACTAAGTTCTCCTTTATTCCCACTTTCTGCTATAGATCTTGAGTTCGCTCTTAGCTCACTAAATAAAGTTAAAACGACAGACCAGACTCGACTCCATATCCGCGACAAGGTTCTGCTTAAAAGCCCATGATGTTTTGACTGTCAATTTCCAGCCTGAGTGCCTTCAAGGTTGGACACTTTGAATGGCGTGAGAGTGGGAGTTGTACAAGTTACACCTGGCTCACCGAGACACCAGGTCAGAACGCGGCTATAATGAACTCAGCATCACAGAAATGTCAATGCACTCTTTCTGTCAGATGTTTTTCCTCTTCATGAGCTTCAAATTCATCCAAAACGAACTTCATAAAACTGCAGACCCAAGTTAACGGCGGATGCACCCAATCTTTGTTTTTCCTGGCCTTACAGAATAGCAGCGCTCTCATTATGAGTCATTTGTTTTTGATGTGAATGAGCATAATTGGCCGAAGCACAGGTGCAACCACTAATTGAGATGATGTTGTTTGGCACAATATGCCAAAAATCATTTTCAGTAGTAGGTGCTCATCATACGCTCGAAAAGCTCTCTGGGGACCGAAAAAAAAAAAAACTACTTCAAACAATTAGAAGTGAAGTTAACATGACCTGTAAAGCAGAACTAAATTAGCACTTTTCTGTTTTTCAAAACTTTAATGACGCCTTTCAAGTTTTCTCTTTACAAACTCAGCTTGAAATTTTTTCACCCTTTTAATATTTATCTGCTGCATCCTCTTGCAGTAAATTAGGTTAAAATGATTTATTAACCAACCAATTCAAATCTGGTAGTTGAGGTTCCTTTTACACTTGGTCATAGTTTCCTGTCTCAAGCTCATTATTTCGAACTAACAAGAAAATTCTGTCAATATTTGTGTTTAAATGTTTTATAGATTTAGTGTTTCAAGGAAAGTGGTCGACCATCCCTCCAGTGATTTCTATCACAATAATAATATTATTACAATATTGCAATATCACTATATATTGAGATATTTTTCTGACCATAAAAATTAAATGCATAGATAAAAAAAAAAAAACAGGTGTTGTTCTTCCATTGTGACTGCATGAACTATGCCGTCATTGTTTTGGGTAAAAAGTTTATACTAAGAAATGAAAGATTGATATTATGGTAAATGGTAAATAGCATGTACTTATATAGCGTCTTAATTCAAGACAGGAGACTTGACAAAAGCGTTTTACACTACATTCATTTACCCATTCACGCACACACTCACACACTGATGGTGGCAAGCTACATTGTAGCCACAGCTGCCCTGGGGCTTACTGACAGAAGCAAGGCTGCCGTACACTGGCGCCACCGGGCCCTCTGACCACCATCAGTAGACAATGCAGGTGAAATGTCTTGCCCAAGGACACAACGACAATGAAAGTCGGAGCCAGGGCTTGAACCGTCAATTCTTCAATTTCAGGGCAAACTCCAACATCCAACGCCACTGTCACCCCAAAATTCACAATATATTTTGCCAAATTGATTTTTTCCCGCACCCCTAATTGTTTAACACCATGACCATTCAAGGACAAATCAGCCGAGCTGAACATCAGCTTAAAATTTGCTCTGACAGAGGGCACATCAATTACAAACCATTTTTCACTATTTCTTATGTGTACAATGTGGTTGCCTCAGCGGTCTGGCTGCTGACTCCCTACCTGGGCTTTATTATGTTGAATTGTTGGAGATAATTTTTTCTTCTTATCTTCAACTCCAAGCCACTGAAGTGACCCCTCTTGCAAATCTTTTAACCCTGACTCCCCCCTTTCACTGAATTACAGGGTTGACCAGGAAATGATGCTTCTCTTTATATCTTGATGTCCACAAATTATGACAGAAGAGTATTTTAGTTCATTGATGTTTAATAAGGAATTGTAGGGGACCAGCCAAGGACCCATCAAGGAAAGTGGGGAAATGTTCGGGGCTGGCCCCTCCTTGGTGCCTTCGCTCTTGGGGTCCCTTTGGGCGTCTGGGGCTTTGGGTCTCCCGGCGCTGGACTAAGTGCTCTGAGGGGCCACCTCTTCGGCTCTCCACAACCACTATTGAGCATTTTTCTTTTGGATAAACTTTACATGCTCAAGTTCACCCTCACAAACACCTACAGGTGCTTGGCTTCAGGAACTCAGAGATTCACTTCCATACAGAAACCCCATATTCATATCTTCAGGTAACATAGAGTACATGTCAGATTAAATAATACTAGTTCAGTGAGAGTTTCAAGGTGTTGCTTTATTGTATATCTCGTACCATGTCTTTCTGTTGTGCTGTTCTTTTTACATCTTGTTGCAGGAGATGAAGCAGACTGAAAATGTTTTGTCATTGTCTCCTTTTTATCTCCTCTTTCTTTCATCTTTTCTTTCTTTTTCTTCTTCTGTTTTTTCTCTTCTGTTCTACTTACATTACAGTGTCCATATACACTGTAAAACTCCCTGCATAATTATAATAAAGCAATTTATATGCATGAAACAAGAGGAGCCATACTGCTACACCTGTGATAGTAAAATCTGTTGGGCTCTTTTTGGCATCAAGACAATTATTCTTATTGCCACATTGCGAGACAGGACACTGTAAAAAAAAAAAAAAAGGAAAGTGGGGAAATTTTGAATGGCTACTACAGTACAAGCTTACTGTGTCCGAACGTCTGCCCTAACCCCTAAATCACTATATAGAGCAGGGACTATAAAGTGGACTTTACTGTATAGTGAACTGTTAACTTACTGTTAAGACAGATGATCACTGCTTTTTGCTGTGTTTGTCATGTAACTCCTCCTCCACTGAGCAGTGCCTGCGCCATCTTTGTCATTAGTCGCCACTGTCAGGTACCGATAGCCTATGGTGACAGTGGGCCACTGTGACAGTAAATCCCATAATGCTTTGCAAGGAGACCTCTCTTTCTTCTCATACACTTCATAGAAACTTTTTCTTTTACAACCCTCGGCCATTTTCAAAGAACCGCGGTGAGAAAGGTGAGCTTTAAGCACAGTCTGAAATCGTTTCTCCCCACATATATACACCCGAAAGCATGCATTCGCAGAAAAAGATAGCTAACAGAACGAGCATGTAGAACGACCTTACATAAATATATCACCACAATGATTGACAATTAGCAATTGACAATTGACAATTTTAGATGTTACACCTGCAAATAAAAGATTGTCCTGCATAACATCAAGCTTTTTATTCAAGCTGTCTTTCGAAATAAAATAAATAATATCCTATAATCACAAAGGTGTGATGATTTAGATATTCTTATCATAAGTATCCATACCAATCCCTCTGTCATGTTCGGATGCAACTTTGCTGAAACCACAGCCTCTTTCCCCTCATAAAGTCTTAGCAGATCCAGCTTTGGGGTATTTTAGCTGTTGTTCCTGAAGGTGTTTAGAGGACCAGTTAAGTTGTTTGAGGGTCATCAGTATTTCTGGTTTGGCTGCTTAAAGACATTTCTGAAGCTGTGACTCTATCTTCTTGGTTATGCAATTAGTCGTCTTCATGTTGGAGGAGCGATTCTGACCTGATCCTGAGGTCTAAAACACCCTGCAACCGGGTGATGCTGCTGCTGTTATCTCACTCTATGCAGACGAGTAGCCTGACTCCTACTGCTACAGTACATACAGTAAATATAACACTATGCATCACTGCTGAGCTTCTTAGTTTATTGGGTTTGAGCCCACAGATGAGTAGCATCCTGCTTTGTTATTCAGGCATGATTTTGACGTTTAAGCCACAAAGATATTTGTTGGAATAATCAGACCACCAGGCTTTACTGGTTGGACGATATCTCAGACCTGATTGGTCCGTTTCCAAAAGGTTACGGCCAAAGTAAATAACCCAGTCCTTTTCACTGTAGACAATCCATGATCTGCTTCTCTGTTCTCCATTTTTCATTTGGATGAAATAATAGCTGCATGAATCATGACAGCAGACAAGATAGAGGAGAGCAGAAGTCTCCCCTATGAGAAAAAAGTCGCTAGATTTGGGGCTAGATGCTTGTTTTTAAATAAAAGCACTAGTGGTGTCTGAAAAGCGACAAAGGTGCTAAGTTGGCAACCCTGCTCTCACATTGTTTGTTTTCAAATGGTTTGCTGGTGTCTGTTTGGACCTTTCTGAACATGTGGAGCAAATGGACTGATCCAATGTGGTGGACACTGAAGAGAGCTTACATGTAAACAGAGTTTTATGGGGATCATTACGCAGTACTAGGCAGTTGCCTAGGGCCCAGGAACTGCCTAGTACTGCCTAATTGTAAATCCGCCCCTGTGTCCACTACCTCTACTAGCCTTGTGAGACCATCCTGATCTCGTGAGCTTTCAAGGTTTCACTCAGTAATCAGTCTGGAGACTCTCCGTTAAAGAAAATTTGGAGCCGTTCACCAAACGAACGTCCAATCAGCGCTGGCTTTGAGGCGGGTTGAGGTGTGACACAACGAGAAGCGCGACAGTTCAGTCTAAAGAACATGGCGGCTTCAGCTATCGAGCAAGTTTTATCGTAATTACAGAGTATTTCCTCACTGAAAGAAGAGCAAAACACTGCTCTGGAGGCTTTTCTCAGAGGAAAAGATGTTTTTGCTCAAGAGTAGCCTGGCTTGTGGTTGTGTTTTCGTCGTCGCTCTGTTAGTACGTCATATGCTTCGTTGATCTGATTGGTTTATTTGGCCCGTCTATCACAAACATAGGCCAATCTGCTAACCAGTATTTTCGCCCCTTCCCAAAATTTCTTCAACGGAAGGTTTCCAGATGGATATGTGGAGCAAATCCATCTGGCCCAGTCAGGTTATACCTCTACTGGATACAACAGTGAAACGTTAGCATCAAGGTTTTCAAAGTGCTGCACTTACCAAATAACTGAAATACCTGAAGTCTAGTGGCATCGGTGGTTGGATTCATCAAAGTAAGCAACCAAATTTTTAGAGGAAGATAAAGTAATGCACTGAAATAATAAATAGATGTTGCCAGAGAAACAGAGATGATGCTTGTTTGAAAGAGAGCGGAGGGGAAATGGTAAAATAGTTGGGATAACAGAGCTTTGAGGTAATCTAAAGAAAACTGGGGCAGGAGAGGAGACGCGTCACATTAGCTCCATGCAGTCAGATGGTTGAAAGACGTCTGTGATACTTTAAAGAGAAGATTTAAGAATAAACAAACAGTTTTGTTAAAGTTGGAGCTCATTTCAAAATAGTTTGAGGCTTAAGGAATTCATATGCCAGTTCGGTAGAGGTCCTTTCCCCTCAGTGTGCAGAAGAAAGGGATGGTTAGGCTGGGATGATGACCTGCACACAGGTGGTCGCACCAAGAACGATGAATTACGTCATGTTTGTTAAACTAACCTCAAGTTAAAGCAGTTTACCTGAAGATCTTTACACTTCCTTTTCTCAAGTCTTTTCCACGTTTTTTTTCTCTGTCATGATTTTTCTCAGCAGGAGAAAATTAGGAGGCTTTTTCTTGCCGACAGTGCGATAATGGAAGGAGAGTTTCTCTCTTCAACCTCTCAGGTGCTGCAAAAGTACCTGATGTGGTGCTTTTTTATTTTCCCTCATCTGTTCTGGGAAGACTCATTTCCTGAACACAGTGGTGGTAGTCATTCAAATTAATTAGCTGGAGGAACGGTAACAAAAATCTTTGTGTAATTAGCTGATTTAGCCTAATGAGCTAAGCCCTATAACTCCACTTAAAGCAGCAGTTTCACTTTCTATCAGCATGCAACTGATGCAGCCTGTTGATCTGAGAACAACTTGGACCGAAACAACTTAATAAGGCTGAAATCACTATTTGAATAATCATTTTAAATTAATAATGTCAGCCTATTCACCATAAATCTATATGATGTTGATTATTTCACTGCAATCATAAAGATCATTTCAAAGAATCCTGCTAATTATAAGCTGCTAATTGACTCTTTATAGAAAATGTAAACAATTATTGACCTTGAAAATGTGCTTTTCCTATTTTTTCCACCTTGCTTTGCTTCCTGTTTCTAACAAATCGTCTTTTTGGTGTGATGTGACAAGTTTGCCTGGTTGGTTTTTCGATCTGCAGCTTTAATGTTTGCTTTTGGGGTCTGTTGTTGACAGCTGACTTACACTGAAAAGATCCCATTATGAAAGCAGCCAGAGCTGATGACTGCTCTTCAAAAAACATTCCTCTTCACAGGCAGGAAGAGTTAGCTTTCATCAGTGTCGTTTGGGGTAGATTTATGTGTTAAACACATCAGTCATACCTGGAGTTTTAAATCCAGTATTTTTATCTTTTCTAACAACAGATTTACCTCCAAAATAACATGTTTTGATGCAGCAACACTGACGACGGCTATGATGATGATGATATACCAGGTGGCTTTCTTTGAATCGTTTCTAGTTTGTAAAATAGAAAAAAACACCAAACTAAAACCAAGATTCCCACAAAATCATTGAATCTTTGCAGATAATTTTGATTTCTTCCTTTTTTTTCTTTCTTTCTAGAGTCGCGCTGCTCAAAGTGGCGACACGCTGGAGTAGCTCTGCTAGCTTGACTCTGATACTCTTTATTTAAGAGAACTTTAGTTTCTCCGCTTGTGGTTTTTCTGATGGTTTTTGCTTCTGGTGTTGAATGCTGTGAAACTGGGAAGATTTCTTTTATTTATTTATTTTTTTCTTTTCAGATAATTTTTATGATGCGTGACTGCGGCAACCCTAGCAAGTAGATATTTTTTTAACACCCGGGAGCTGCTAATTAGCATCTCTAAAGCTGAAATAATACATCAATTACCTCTGCAACTACCAGCTGAGTTGAAAAGGAACTTCCGGCATTCAGGAAGATGCTGGAAAACAAGCTCCAGCAGAATGATATCAGAGATGTGTGGTCAGAGATTTAGAAGATCACAGGCTTCAAGCAGAAGGATGATCAGACTGAGCCAATGAACTGAATACATTCTTAAACAGGTTCAGTTCAGGAACAAGTTCAGCATCTTTCTCTTTGAGTTTGTTATCGATCAAATCAGAAGATGGTGCTGCTCCCTCCACCTTCCACCTGTCTGTCTTTAAAAGTCAAGTAAAGAGACAACGGGGGAGATTGAATTGTAATAAGTGATCAGGTCCCGATGCTGTCAGCCCCGGAGCCTTGAATACCTGTGCAGAGCAGCTCTGTGGAATTTTACAGCACCTATTCACCCTTAGTCTGAACAAGGAGACAGTTCCAGTGATGTGGAAGAGCTCCTCTCATGTTCAAGGACCAAAGAAGACTCAGTCAACAGTTCCCAGGGGCTATAGACCTGTTGTACTGCTGTCCCACATCACTTGGTCTTATAGAGACTTCTGTTGGTTCACCTGAGCAAGCAAATAAGCATCTATCAGGACCCCTTGCATTTTGCTTATCAACGTGGAGTTGTACTGTAGTTGATGATGCCGTCAACACCTGATGGCAGGTGTGCTATCAACACACCTGCTTTAACAAACTCACTTGTCATGAACTGCCCTGATAGCTCACTTTAATTGTCCATTTCCCTCACCTGCCTAACTCTGCCCAGTTTTCTAATTATCACTGATCTCATCCATCTGCAGTTTCCCCTTTATATTGGGCTCAGTTCCAGCAATCATGGCCAGATCATTTTTTGCTTTCTGTTTGTTGTTTGGTTTATTTCTGAGGTTAATGTCTTTGTTCCAGTGGGTTGAGAGTTTTAGTGTTTGTCTTGTCTTCTGATCTTGTTCTGGTCCTTCTCCGCGGAGCCCTCAGGGTGTTGGCTCAAAACGCTGGGAATGTCAGTTTTATTCCCCTAGGCCTGGCTCCTAGGTGGACACCAGTATAAAGTTCTGCAGAAATCCTGGTACCAGGTCTTGTCTCTGTTCCCTCAACCACTGATCCTGCCTATCTGCATCCGTGTGTGTCTGTCTGGGCACGCTTCTGGACTTGTGGAACTCTGAACCAGCATTCATAAAGAGTCTTGAAGACTGAAGACTCCTGGAAGCCTGGTCCCTCTGTTCCTGTTTGGATAGGGACCTCTGATCGATCTGAAAACTCCTGGATTCCTGAACTGTTCCTGCCTAATCTGTTCTCCTCTGTCCTGGATTGGCTTCCTGCATGTTCTCCAATGCTGCAGCCCCGGGGACACTCTGGGCGACGCATGTCACGTCTGGTTGGTAGCCCTTCAGCTGGATCAAACCTCTTAAGGGAGGATGGACTGAATAGTAAAGCATTCTGTTATGTTTGTTTATGTTCTTATTTAAATAAATGTTCAGAATTTTCCCACTGGCTGTCTCACCTTGAATACTGGGTCAATCTGTCCCATTTATGACACAACTATCATTTAGACAAGGCAAAAAGCACTGAGAGAATCATGTTCTTTGATTTCTCCACAACATTTAACAATGGGGGGACTGTTGGCCTTGTGGTTAGAGCAGTGTGCTTGTGCTCTGAGAAGGTTGCAAGTACCCAGTTCGATCCCCACAGCCTCCACTCTGGGTCCCTGAGCAAAACCCTTAACCCCACATTGCTCCCCAAGGCAATTGGTTAAATGCAGAGATACATTTCTCATGTTCAATTATTATTAATAAATTTCAGCCTGATGGACCTTTTTAGAAGCTCCAGAAGACTCAGGTGGAGGCATCAACAATTAGCTGGATCAAAGACTACCTTACAAACAGACCACAGATTGTTAGACTGAAGGGTCAGCTGTCTAATCAAGTAGTCAGCAGCACAGGAGCACCACAGGGGACAGTACTCTCTCCATTACTTTTTATTCTGTACACCTCTGACTTCCAGTACCAGAGTCCTGTTATCTGAAGAAATATTCAGATGACTCTGCAGTCATTGGATGCATCAAGGATGGAAAAGAATCTGTGTACAGAGAGCTGGTGTATCACTTTGTGGCATTTTGTTGAAACAATCATCTGATCCTGAATGTCAACAAAACAAGGGAGATGATTGTAGATTTCAGGAAAAATCGAAAGAAGAGGCTGGCTAGCTCAAGTGGTAAGTCACCCTTCCTGGAACCAGGAAGCCTGGTTTTGTAACCCAGCTCGGGGGAATGAGCTGCCAGTGTGGGTCCTTAGGCATGACCGTTTATGCTAATGCCCGATTTGGGGAGTGGTGGCCTAGTGGTTAGGGTTGGGATCCTGAGGTTCTGACTTCAAACTCAAAACCTGAGAACCTTGAACAATTTATGTGACTCAGAAAAAGGAGTTTATATTGAGCTTAGATGGGAATAATAGAAGTCAGACCTGGTTTGATGGGTTGATTCACCTCTGCCACCTTCCAGCCCCATGTAGACGTCTACAGACGCCTTTATGTTAAATACTGCCTCACCTGAGGACGACATTGTCTTCTGCTCTCACACAACAGGCAAGCTGTAGGGACTGTAGGTTATTTATCCTGAAGATCTGATTAAAAGGTTTCTCCTGTAGGTTTGAGCCTGCTCTGGTCCTTCGCTCGCTGAGATGTTTGTGAAGCATTAGAGCAAATGATCCCAGGTCCATCTCTCTAAATAACTCATTGATCCTGGCCTGTCTTTTCTCACAAGGTGTAGGCTTAATATAATGAATGGAGGAAGGGAGCTTTAGCTGTTTCTATTGAGCAGACTTTTCACCTTCATGCATTATTCTCAACAAACTACAGTACAGATATTGCATCGGACCCAAGGGCGCTTTGTTCTCACCTCCACATGTCACACAGATTAATAGGCCCAAATTTAAGGGAGCGGAGCATGTAGTATTACTGATGTTTAGAAAGACAAACTTGTTCCGTAGCCCACACCTTGTTCATCGAGGAATAAAGTGGTTCTGTTCCTGAGCTGGAGGCTGGTACAAGGCAGACAGATGGAGGCCGGATGGTCCCACTACTCCTGTGGGGGAGTTTGGAAATCTCTGTTTATTGGAAGCAATGTGAGTATTAACAGGAGTGTGGGCTGATTTTTCTCCCTAATTCCGCATCTAAACCAATGGAAGCCTGGCATTGGGAGGTTTGGACAGCCACAGTAGATGAAAAACCATTATTTTAAAAAGAGAATTTATAGTTATCAGCTATAAGATTCAGCTCCCTTAAAGCTGGGGCACATTTTGGCTGCAGCCAGAAAGACTTTCTGCATGTAGAATATATTATACAGCAAGAAAACAGAAATGTAGAATTGAACTGGAGTGAAAATAAGGCAGACTGGTGTATGCAGAGGAGAAAGAAAGGAAAAGAAGGGGTCACGCTGAGGTATAAAGAGCAGGAGAAAGCCCTGAGAGCTGTGTGAGAGTTGGCAGCGTGCGGAGTGAAAGGATGGTCTCCAGCAGCTCCATTGATTTCCTCGACTGGCCTCCGACTCGGTCCGTCCCCCCCGCCGTCACAGAGAGAATGAGCCCTAACAAAGACCTCAGCAGACACCCGCAGACCGTGACCGCTCTCCAGCCACCAAACCCGACCTCCATGGTGGAGCTAAAAGCCCCCCGTACCTCTGCTGCCCCCTTCTCCGATGACATTTGACTCTCCTCGAAATAGAGAGTTCACTGCCGTCGCTCGGTTCCCCATGTGTGTTTTAGTTGTGTGTGTTTTTGTTTTTCTACTCTGTTCTCTGGACTGAACATGAAATTGTGCTGCCAGAAACTCTCAGCCCCGAATGCTGCATGTTCAAGATAGAATCTCTTAGAGACTGACATTCAGAGGCACGGCAGCAACTAAAAATGCAAATATTAGCTGTCCAATCAGCTGTCAGCTCCACTACAACCTGTAAGGAGGGTAAATATTTAGGAGACAGAGAGTTGCTGAAAGAAAAGCTGCAGGACAACATACTGCTAGCACTAATCTCTATTTATTCACTGGATTGCTGATTTCCCATTGGTTGTACAGGGTTGAATTGAAGCCACCGGCCGCCATATTTGTACTCCCTTGTTAGAGCATAATGGAACATAATAATACAGATCTGCCCTGTGCTAAATTGATGATGTACATGTAATATACAAGTGTTTACTACATTGTTATGGTTTTATATATAAAAAAAAACTGTTTTCTCACCCCTCGTGGGGTGGTATGTGTCATCCTCAAGCTCTGGAGCGCAGCGGGGCGGAGCGGGGGTTGCTGACAGAGTATGAGGGATTTTCGGGTTAGCATGACATGTTGGTCATGTTGCTGTTAGCATAAATAAAACGTGTTGCACAATGCTTGCACACTGTTGCACTTTTATCCACAACTTTCTTTCCGCCGTCATCGTAGGTCACTCTAAATGCAAAGTGGTCCCATACAGCAGACCTATAAAGTGCTGCTGGCGCGTCTTCCAACTCCTGTTCTTTCCCACTCGCCATACCCACACAATTCTCCACAACAACTGATTTTTTTCTGCTACACCCGGCTACGCTGATTCGCTTCTTCTTCTTCTTGTTTACCACTGGTGGTTGGCTTTGGTCGCAGTACCGCCACCTTCTGCTCTGGAGTGTAAACGCTTCGCCTCTGAGAAAAAGGAGCAGCGCATGAACTGAACGGAACACATGCGAACCGAACCGAGACAGTCGAACCGAACGATTCTGACGGTTTTCATAAACCGTTCCATCCCTAATATATATATATATATGTGTGGGGGTGTGTGTGTGTGTGTGTGTGTGTGTTGCTTTTTTTCTGTCAATATAACATGCAATATATTTCAGCAAATTACTTTTTCAAATTAGAAATGCAACCAACACTATAAAAATGCCAGCATTATCCACTTAATAATCAATTATTACATTGACATTTCAATGTGGTCAATTACTTTCTGCTTACTCTACTTTCTATTTTCTTATTTTCTTAGCCAGACTAATGTTACGCTACATACTATACTATCGGATACATCTGCGTATATGTGGATTTTCTTGGTTAGTTCATCTACTGACTGTGCAACTACCTGTGAAACATCTTCCCACAGCCAGCAAACTGCTTGTTTTTGCAGCCAAATGCTACACAGGTAGTTATTTTTACTGCATGTCTCCATGGGAGTGGGGAGTACCAGCATGGTAGGCAGTGGTTTCACCTTTTTGGGCAATCAACAATCCAGTGAATAAACAGAGATCAGTGGCAGCTACTGATACCAGATGCTTTGGTTTGCATAGGAGGATTTTTGGTATGACGTGATCTGATGTGTCCTTCCTGTGATGCTGAATCTGCAGCTGCAAATATTGTCGATTAACTCCGGTGAATAGCCACTCAGGAGGGTAGATTCAAATGCATGCCACACTTTGGAGAGACTGTATTTTACTCCCCAGTTTATTATCTTCTTGTATGACTTTGTATTGCTTTATTGCAGAAAATCCTTAAATAATACTTTTAATTTTTCCTCACTCTGCTTAATGTGGCTTGAAAAGGTTTCCTTCATATTTAAAGAATCTCCGACTTTAATCCTTTGAGCTGTAATTTAGGAGCCTGAATCTTTTAATCTAGGAGAATCTGAAAAAGCTTCTGATGCTTCCTCCAAACCTAGTTTCAGGACCCCTCTGTCTGATTGTATGAACTTCAAACCCTCTTTAAATAATAAAAAGCTCATTAACATAAAAGGAAAAAAAAAAGCTTGTTGGTATTTGTAGACAAATCAGCAGTAATTAGCCAGCACCACGCCTAGGGTGGGCCATCTGCTGACTGAGCAACAGATACAAACAGGTGGATGTTGCCTCTGTGATTGCTGGTTGTAAATGACGATGGCAAAGTGATTAATGGGAGCTCCCAAACATCTCAGCCTGCAGAGAATCGGGCTGTTCGCCACCAGACTCCCACACTGAAGCTAACACTGGTTCATTAGCGGATTTTAACTGGTTATAGTGCACATTAATTGCTGGTAATAATGATATTCGATTAGGGAATCAATTGGCTGTGGTGGCTCGACTGCTTTGATAGATGCAGCTTTGGGCGGAGGCTAGAAAAAGCTTCAACAGCGATGGAGGAAGAGAGGGGAATTAAAAAGAGACAAACAGTAAAACATGAGGAAAAAGGGCTTTTAAACAAAATCCTGCCACCAGTGGCATTGTCTCTACAGCGACTGGAGGATTGATCAGACTATTGATTTTTGCAGTTGGGTCCAAACACTGAAGGCCAGTGTTTGTCCGCCTCTTTGGGGATGTGTTGACAGCATGCGACTAACAGACACTACTCCGAGTGAATTTGACTGAATGTTTGGTTCCAGTTGCTTTTCAATTAAAGAAACTAACATCAACATTTATATAAATCCACCAGTGTGATATATGTCTAGGATTTATTTCTGGTCATGAGGCGGATTCTGGTTTACAATTACTCAAAAACAATAGAAATCTGAAAGTGAAAGTATGACACATGAACTAAAAAATAATCTAGAAATGTTTTCCTTGCCCATAGTTTGTCCATATTCTGTTTAGACCCTGCCTTCAGCTTAGCTGATGCCAGAGCCATTGAATAGGAGAGTTTTGACAACTTCACTGATGACAATAGGCTGCATTTCAAAGAGCAACGGCAAAGCAGGCAATGCATCATGCAACATCCGCTCATGCTTGCATTGCCTGTAGCAGAGCATGGTCAATTTTCAACATGTGTACTTGTGCATTGAAACACCATCAGCCCTAGCACTGTTCCAGTTCACAAGAACACACAACCAAGAACAGACAAAGTACCTGGATGTTGTTCTTGCCCCTCCCTCAATACCTATATATAGGAGACTTGTCCATTCTCTTGATTGACAGCTGTCCCAGCATGCACCGGATCCTGCTGTCCCAGCAAGCCTCTTTTCTGTTGCCATTGTTCTATAAAAGTACGTTTTTAGATCATTTGAGGCAAGAACATTATACTTTCCTGTGGAACCAACTACTACTTTCCTTTTGATGAAGCTTATAGTTAGAGTGGCTCGGTTCACCCTGAGCTATCTCTATAGTTATGCTGCTATACAGTAGGCTTCAACTTCTGGACATAGCACCCCTATTTCTATGTCTATTCTCCCACTCTGCAGAATCTGTTAGTTCAATCTCTGACTTTATGCTCTCTCTGCTTTTTCTCATATTAGCTTTGCCTTTTCTGTTCCTGTTTGGCTGTGACTCCATCCTGGAGAGAAATATCAGCTGTGCTGCTGCCATCAACATCTTTGTTTATAGATGTTGGAGATGGGCCTGTTTTACCAGTGTAGTCCTGTTTCTCTGACTGTGACTGGCTGGATGTGCTCTATTCATCCTCTGACATGGGAGCAGGTTCGGAGTTCGTCTGCCTGGCTGTGTGTTTTGCAGCTGCTTTTTGTGTCTCTGCTTCTGTCTCCTTGAACCCCAGTCAGCCTCAGCAGATGGCCGCTCACACTGAGCCTGGTTCTGCTGGA
>NW_015150712.1:717122-732854 GCF_000732505.1 Cyprinodon variegatus
CCACAATTTATCTATTGTGGGACAATAAAGGACGTTTTTATTCTATCTAGTGTATATATGCTGTTTATTTAGTAATGTCTTACAAAGCTCTGATGCCTTCACAAAGTTATCCCTCACGCCCTGATGTCAGCAGTCTGTCGATTTAAACAAAAATACACTGCAGTGCTGAGGCATCCTTCTTCTGTTCTGCTTAAAGCAGCAGGTTAGGGTAGCAAGTCGACCTCCCCAAGATGGCGCCCGTAATTTCTGCGCTGCGACAGTCAATGCTGGCTCTACTTTTATATATATGTATACGGTGAACAGATCCTTTTGCTTTTCTGTGGCAATTCAATTTAATTCAATTCAGTTTATTTATAATTTACAACGCATGTCATCTCAAGGCACTTACAATTCACCAGATCATCCAGTCAGATTGATTCAAAGCTTTGGCAAAGATTTTTCATGTTGGAACTAAGCCAAGACGACCATTGAAGCAGTGCGGTGAAAAGCACTCAGCATCAGCATATAAAGCATAAAAATGAGATAATAAGCTTCAAGGTGACACACAATAAACTTCTTATGCCTGGCAAGATGTTGTCCATGGGTACATCTAAAGCCTCTGGAAGCAATGACTCCAGCTGCCACACTGTATAATTATCATTCGCATTCTAGTTTGAAGGAAACACTGTCCTCTCACAGTTTTTCCCTCCACCTAACTTTTCTTTAGTTTAGCAGAGGATCACAGTCTGATCATAACGAACAATATCTGTTGGTTGTTCCTGAGAGAAACTGACCTGAGGGTCATAATCAACCAAACTGACAAACACAGTGGGTTCGTTCCTAAAACGTCACCTTGACTTTAGATATTCTGAAAAGAAGCTTCTTTTTGACACCACTAAAAAAATGCAGCATGTCTAAATGTGATCAAAGGCCATTTTTTTTTATATTATTTCAAAGTTGGATGAATTTAGAAATGACTTTAATGGTTCATCCTAGAGATTGACACGTTCCAGTTGATCTGAACGTCACTGCCATGCTGTTAAGAAATCCCTGGGAGAGTCCGTTTGATCTGCTTCTGTTTCCTACTTCTAAGACCCAGCATGTACTCGCTACCTTACATCATTTTGTTGTTGCTGTTATTGTGCTGTAACTGACATATTCCTTCATGCACCCAACAGGACTCTGTGTTTTTGAAATATCTGCCTTACAAAATAGAAGTCAGACGAATCTTGTTCATTCCAAGCTTAAGGTATAAGTGAGCGGTTAGTTTACCCGCTGGACCCCTGGGCTGCCCTAGGGCCGACTCATGCACTCCACACCAGCTAATCCAGCTGACAGTTTGACAGCACGCTGGTATTTATAGAGTAAAACACGAGTCATGCATGTTTTAGCGAGATGGATGAGGCTAACGCCGCTGACGGCATGACTGCACTTCAGCGTTTGACCCGCCTCGCAGGTAGCTGCCCCTCTGCTTGTCTTGCCACCTATTTATTACGGCGCCGCTGAGGTAGAACCAACCAGGAGACCATGTAGCTGCCATCCTTGGGTTGTGTTAATGCAGTGACTGTAGGTGTCAGTGTGTGATTTTGAGAACAGGCCTCTCCACCACCTGCAGCTCCGCGCCTCTCTGCTGTAACTGAATCAGACTGCGGTCACAGCGGGTCCAAACTGAGGCCGGCCGTCGATTCAGACAGGTCTGATAACGACCCCCGGAGACCGTGTTGCTTTGTCTGGCAAATGAAGCGACGAGGAACAAAAGGAGCATTGATGTGTTGATCAAGTCAAGGCCAGTTTCTGCTTGTTCTGAAAATCTGGGGTTTTGTATTTTTTCTCTTGCCTCATGATTGTTTTATTTTACTTTGACACTGGAGCAGATGGTCTGCTTTTCCTCTTTAAGAGGTTTTATAGAGAAAATATGTCTGTTGATGTCTTAATTTCTCTTTTCGTTTGGTTCATTCATTGCTTCTTTTATAAGACCAAGTGCTTATTTGTAGCTCAGCTTTATAAATTACTGATTTTGATACGATATTGCAATCAAAAAATAAATGAAGACTAAAATATCTACATTTATTTTTATAAAATACAAAACTGAGCAAACCTTCTCTGTTTGTTACTTCAGGGATTGTTTTTAAATCTATGTCCTACCCTCTAAAGATTTGACAGGATTTGGGGAAATAATCCTCCAGCCTTCTTTCAGGGAAACACCTCATGCCTAAAATTAGTGTAGCGGCCCCTCAGGACCTCAGGAGTTGGAAATTAATAACCTGGTTTGGCTATAGATAGCTATTAAATGCACAAGGGCTTTTATTAATTAACTGAGGTATTTATAATTAAATGACCAAGTCTGTGCACCACCTAAATATATGCGATCAATAGCCAAACACTTTCAATCTGCAGAAGATACCTTTTTTCAAGAGCCGCCCTGTAGCATTAATGAATGAAGGGGTGTATCTAAGCCAGGCCTTCCCAATCAAAGCAAAGAACAAACTGTAATTCACAGGAATTGAATAATTCCTGGTCCCTTAACAAGGCAAGCAATGGGTTTAAGCCTGTTAGGCAAATTGGGTGTGTGGCCAGGGCTTTGCTAGCTGAAAAACAAAGCTAAGTGTGAAATGTGAAATACTAATTATTGAACTGACATAAGCTGAACAGATTCAGGGTAGTGGATCTTCTTGGACACGAGAGAAGCAGTATATCAACAGGAGAAAGGAACCAGGTTTCAGCAACAGACAGTCTTTTTCTCAGGGTTTGGGTCAAACTCAAGTATCCAAAGCTATGAATGCTGGGATCTGAAGTTCTACTATTTTTTTTTTTGGTTTAACTGGTCATGCTGGGGTTGTTGTTGTTCAACCATGTTTTTTTTTATTTTATTTTGCCTTGTAGACAGTCTAATAATGATAATTGATCCCCCATTGGAGAATTTTCTCTCTGCATGTAACCCATCCCCTTGGGGAGCAGTGGGCTGCCATTGTGTGGCACTTATTGAGCAGTGTTTTTGCCACATTTATCCACTTACTTAGCAGGATAGTTTGAGCCTAAATTGGGAGTTGAGCCAATAACCCAAAACCGTGTTGGGTCCCAGTAGCAGCCTCAGTAGTAAATTAACCTTGAGTGTTTGGGTGAAAGGTGGGATACATCCTGGTTCGTCTCTGGTTTGTCACAGGTTCGTCTCCAAACCGTCACTGGTCCGTCACCAATCTGTCCCTGGTTTGTCTCCAGCCCATCATGGGTCAGTCACAGGGCGGTCTCCAGTCCATCATGGTTCCCGTCACAGGTCTGTCACTGGTCCATCACTTGTTCCATTTCTGGTCTGTCTCCATCTTCGGTCCATCACTGGTCCCATAACAGGTCCTGTTACTGCTCCATCACGGGTCCATCAGAGGTTGTTTTCTGGTCCGTCACCCTTCCGTCATCGGTCCTGTAACTGGTCTGTCACTGGTACATCTTGCCCAATCATGGGTCCAATCAACGGTCCCATCACTGGTCCCGTAACTGGTCCATCACCGTTGCAGTCACCGGTCCATCATGGGTCCCGTTACCGGTCAGTCATGGGTCCCGTCACCGGTCAGTCATGGTTCTTGTCACTGGTCCCATCTCTCGTCTGTCTCGGGTCTGTCTTTGGTTGCATCTCTTCCTCCTGTCATGGGTCCGTCTCTAGTCCATCACTTTTTTATCACTGTACCCGTTACTGGTCTGTCCTTGTAACACAAATGAATCGAATAGAAAATACCTATATTGTCCCACTAGGGGGAAATCCTGGTGTTGCAGCAGCAAAAAGATTATAGAAAAATGTATAAGAATAACATATTAGTGAAGATGAAAGAAAGGCAATAAAATACTGTACTGACAAAATACTGTGCTATAATGTATTAAGCTTAAATCAATAAAAATATAAGAATAACTTAGATTGGCTTATACTACTAAACCAGGGATTGATGGGTTGGGAGGCTCTCTGACACATACTGTTCTGAAAAAAGCAGTTTGTTAAATGTCAGTAACCTTCAGAGTACCTTTTGATAATTCATAACTGTAGAAGGACTGCATCTGGCCAAAATGATTTGTTACTAGCTTTTTTGTTCATAATCATTATTTGGTGAATGTGCACCGAACCCCATACTGACTTGTTCCTCCTTGTTTCCACTGGACAGCTCCTAGCTACCATGTCTGTGTCAGGTATCCTGTCAATGAACCAGCATGAAATCGTTTAAACCGCCCTTTGGACTAGGAGGTTAACGCATATCCAACGTTATGGACGTAAAAATCAGAAAGTAGAATCCCAAAATGTTTGACACTGAATAGATCTGCCCTGGGCGGTCACAGATGTTCTGCTCTTTAACCCTCCATTGTGTCCCTTTGCTACTAGCTAAATAATTCCCTCTTATTATCCAGAACCAGCCGATAAACCTTACCACTCATCCCTGGGCGAGGATACAATGGCTTTTAGAGATGCTTGGTGCTAAAAAAGCATCAGTTTCTGCTCTCTGTGTTCCTTCCTTGCCCCAAACCTCCCCCACTCTAATTCTCTCAGCCACCTACTGACGCTCGGCCTCCTCTGAGCATTAGATGAGTACGCCGCTCTAATTACTTTCTTCAGGGAAAGAATTAGCTTGAGCTGTCCTGAGTGCTCTGGCCTAATGCATAAAGAACAGGCAGTGCAGGCCCAAAGTGGAGACTGGAGAATCACATTCTTCCATTAGCCGCCCAGTCACACTTCAATTCATCAAGAGGTAATTCTCTCATAGATGAACGGCTGAAATCTGTCATTTTTAACAACAACTAAGACTGGCTGAAAACTCCAAAACGAAAAAGGTTTTTCAGAATACATTTTAACTTATCATCAAATGATGACAATCTATTCCAAAGATTTGGAGTAGTTTTACACAAATTAGACTAATGAGCTACACTGGGGTGAAAACCAGGCATCCTGTTAAATATTGACTCTTTTATGAAGAAAAGTTTGCAAATCAGAGGTGTTGTCCTGAGCTTTAACAACACCGAAAAAAACATCTGTTTTCAGTTTTCTATCTGAGGAAATAGATAAGTACATGCCTGCATGCATGCCTGGTCAATAAGATCAAGACTAGGGCTTTGACTAGACCCACGCCTTGGCAGACCTTGATTGTTAGCCAGTCAGGTTTACTGTTATGTTTGGTCTCACATTTTCTTCAAGCTCTCCAATACAAGGAAGACTTCATGCTGGGTCTTCTGATTGTTAGCTAACTGGATCATGACTCTTCTCCTCCATGTTGGTTCCTGTCAGACGGTCCAGAACTCCTGGTCTTTGTCTGCCTTCCTTCTGGGGAACTTAATCATAAACCCTTCTGTTTGTCTTGGAGAGCAAAGGTTTTATTTTTCATTTTCTTCCAATGAAACGTCTCATCCTTGCATTAACTTCATTATGATGGGGACATTTTAGGGGTTTTTTCCTTGGGTCTTCTCTTCGGGTAAAACCTTGTCTTTAATCTTATGCACTTCTTGGTACCGCAAACTAAATGTCTGAGATTCAAACAACCTTTGATATGCTGAACAATTTGACTCACATGAAGTTTTCAAGTTTTACCTAAGATTACTTTTATTACATAGATATGAACTACTTTCAACCAATCTGACTGTATGTTCTGGTTGTATTGTAAAATCCCTTGAGATACAATTTAATTCAGTTTATTTATTTACTGCCAATTCACAACAAGGCACTTTACAGTTTGCCAGAACATACAGTTAAATTGATTAAAAGTTTTCTATCTAACAAACACCAGTTGGTTGCATCGACTCATTGACTCGAAGGCAATCCCTCACACTAAGCATGCTTGTAGCGACAGTGGAGAGGAAAAACTCCCTTTTAACCGGAGGGAACCGACAGTAGAACCAGGCTCAGTGTGAGCGGCCATCTGCTGAGGCCGACTGGGGTTCAGGGACAGAAACAGAGACACAAAAGGCAACCCTGTAGCGGAAACATACAGCCAGGCAGACAAGCTCCTAGCCAGCTCCCATGTCAGAGGATGAAGAGAGCACATCTAGGCAGTAACAGTAAGAGAAACAGGACTACACTGAACAAGTGTCACAGCCAAACAGGAACAGACCAAATTAGGCTACTATGAGAAAGAGTAGAGAGTATATTGTTGGAGATTGAACTAGCAGATTCTGCAGAGTGGGAGAATAGAATGGAGCAGAATGATGAAAAGGGGTCCCTATGTCCTCCAGCAGTCTATGCCTATAGCAGCATAACTATAGAGATAGCTCCAGATAACCTGAGCCACTCTAACTAGAAGCTTTATCAAAAAGGAAAGTTTAAATCCTACCCTCAAAAGTAGACAGGGAGATGACGTGTTGTGAATTGGCGCTATATCAATAAACTGGATTACTGAATTGAATTACGTGATATAAGTTTTTAACATGCCTAATAATAATTTAACAGCATACAGATTGAGTTAATTTAATCTTGTCTTTCAGACCCAAAGTTGTGACAAATCTCCAATATAAACACATCACCACATTGCACTTTGTCTCCTTTTATGACAAATAAGCATTAGTGGTTTGTAAGGTTTATATCATCCTGACCTGGTTCCGGGTCGTGGACTGTGGTTGATTCCTGTGGGTTCTGTCTGGACGGGAGGGCGAGCAACCCCAAAGATGGTGGTAATCTAAAGAGAATCGAGCTGTTTGTTTTTAATAACATGCCAGAGCACAGGGATGTGCAGAGGGGGAAGAGATGAAAGCTGGATAAATAACCGGAGCAAACAGAACATTCTGCCTCCATCATGGTGGACCCTGAGCTTTACTGAATGGACCCATCTTTATACCAACTCATAATGCCAGTTAGGGGTGAACGGTATGGCCTTGGCTCCCTCCCTCCCTCTTTTCCACTCTTATCACAGTTCAAGGAGATCGTAATTTCCCTTTAAGCTTCATAAAGTATTTTTGAATTCAGTTGTAAAAAATAAGGAATATTTTGATATATAAAAATATACAAAATTTAAAACCAGTGATGTGTACTTAGTCGCTGGGTAAAGAGCTGATTGTACTCCAGCAGCAGTGTGTTGCAGTGAGCTTGTCGCAGGTAATTTTGATTTATGCCCTATATTGAAAGCGTGATGGGCACTACTATGTTAATTTAAGCCACAATGCAAGAGGGACAAACGAGCTGTGTGTCTAGATACGGCCGAGGTGGGGAGGAAGTGGGGGCAAGTTTGTGCGCCAACGGAGGGACATGACCCTTAACCGCACACTGCTCCCCTGGTGCCGCACAATGGCAGCCCACTACTCCCCAAAGGCATGGGTTAAATGCAGAGAGTGAATTACGTTGCTTTGTACTTGTGACAATAATGACAATACAATTTTATTCTATTCTATAGGCTTAGACTGCTGGAGGACATAAAGGACCCCTTTTCATCATTCCATCACTATTCTCTCATTCTGCAGTATTAGTTCTGCAGTTAGTCCAATCTCTAACGTTATGATTTCTGTGCTTTTTCTCATTTTGGTTTCATTGTTTTGTATTTTCCAAAAAATTAGCTCAAACGTATATTTATTAAATGCTTTCGTATTGATGAGAACACAAGAGAACCACAACACACTGATATTTATATTTATAGATAGTTAGAAAGATTCCTTTTAGTGCATTACATATACAGGACCCAAAAACATTAATGTATAAAATAATAACAAATAACAGCCGATTCCGATACCTAAATCAATAAATTATGAATTCTTTGAAAGCACAATTTTAATTCCATCCATCCATCCAGAAAAATCTGGATATGCTTCATTTTAAATATAGCAGAGTTTTTTTTTTTTTCTTGTAAGCTTTCTGGTAAAGTTGGAGATATATTTTATTGCATGTTGCATATCCCAGTTAATCTGTTTTACCTTTAAATCTGCAGATCTCCCTACTTCTATTTGTCCTCTGTTTAAAAAGATTTATGAACCTATTTACTAATATAATGACTCCAGAAACAAAATTTCATATGTAGAACCTCTGCAGTCTGATTCTATCTATACAATAAGAAAACATGTTAATTTTAACCTGTAGCTGGGAGTCATGGTCCTCTGAGAAACCAAGCTTTCTCTTTTAACTAGTAAAGAAGAACAAACAATGTTTTTTCAAGCGTCTTGCATTATATTAACAACTTGTATAAACTTACAATCTGTTGCCATTTTTAGCTGATAAAGTTCTGTATGTTCAACCAATAGATTGTTCAGTGACATCTCTAATTTTTTTGAACCAACTTGTCTCCTAAGTTTTAGTTAAACATATATCGAAGTAGCTGCCTGTTAATATTCTCTGAGTGCTGCTTTGTATACAGTTAAATGCGACCGCAAATCTGATTTCTCAAAGCGACAGATCCGATGATGTTGCACTTTGAGGCGGGACACGAGCAACGCGAAAGAGGATTAAAAAAAAAACACCAACTCAAAATGAAAGTAAATGAGCAGAAAGGGGAAAAAAATGAAATGATTGGTGTTGAGCACAGACTGAGGCCTCCTCAGATGTTTTTCTGAGGCTGTGGCTTTCAGAGTTACACAAATTACTACAGCAGAAATTATAATCTTTTGTAAACTTTTTTTACCTTGACTAGAAACGTTTCAACAAGACGATCCAAAGTCATTTAAGCCTCATTTGATCAGAGCGAATCCACCTTTCCAGTAAAAACCATGAAGTAAACAAACCTGTGAAGGTTAAAACTCTGACAAACCACAGAAGCCTCCAATTTCGGCTTCATTCAGAAGAAATTTGCCATTGATCTGTGAGCACTCAATTTTCGAACCAATGCCCTACAGAAAGCATCAAAACAACAGTGTTTACGTTTTAGCAGGAATCAGAACCGACTGTCAAGGCTAGTAGTCATGAAGTGCTCCGTCTAGTTCAGCTAATGTTAGTTTGCATGATGTCTGGATGCTAAGGTCCTTGATTTACTGAGAACTGCCTCTTTCTGCCGCATCACCACCATGACAAATGTGTACGAGGCCTAAAAGGGAGGAATATTTTCACGGGCGGAGTATACAGATGTCTTTTAGGCAATCTCTTTAATGTATACGTTTATATTTTTCTGCTCAAGGCTGTTATTTGGTGGTTGTTGCTGAGAATAATTGAGCAGGAATCAGACTTTGATTAATATTGCTGAGTGCTGCCAGCAGGGTTGAGGACACGGAGAGAAACAACTGTCAGGCAGGTTTCCAGGTAGCATCCTTCATATCCCCCCTCCTCCCCCAGCCTCTTTCCTCAGGAAAAGGATTGTGTGCCCCCTCGGTTCACTGCTGATTAC
This sequence comes from Cyprinodon variegatus, assembly GCF_000732505.1. Lineage (NCBI taxonomy): Eukaryota > Metazoa > Chordata > Actinopteri > Cyprinodontiformes > Cyprinodontidae > Cyprinodon > Cyprinodon variegatus. The sequence continues at coordinate 726,365 of NW_015150712.1, forward strand.
ACTATTGTCTGCTTCAGCTGCTGAGTGTGCTCCAGTCCACGACAGTTTAATAACTGAATTTAGCTTGAAGGCTACAGTTTGGGAGAGAATTGCATCTATTCTGAACAATAGAGCTGCTGGAGGGGGCGACCGTAACATGAAACTGAAATGTGGGGGTATGAAGAAGAATTGTCTCTGTATAGGTAAATATTCCATCCTCCTAAGTCAGTGGTTGGCCAATCAGAAAGAAGAATTATTGCAGAAAATAGAGCTGCTTCTGAAACAGGCTGGAGTCTCAGTCTCTGGTCATGTGCGGTTCTGTCAGGGCTTTCATACCTGCCCATAAACCAGCCGACATCAGTAAACAGCAGTGGGGTCTCAGTAGGGTCTGAAGAACACTTCAAAAATGAAAAAGATTTAAAAAAGGTCTTGGATTTACATTAGTTACACACAAGCCTTTTGGTTTTGCAGCAACCTACAATTCAATTCAGTTTTTTTCAATCATGACATCTCAGATCACGTTACAGAAACATTTCAACCAGATCATCCGGTCAGATGATCTGGTCTTTCGCAACCCCTCAAAACAAGCATGTTTGTAGTGACAGTGGAGAGGAAAAACTCCCTATTAACAGGAAGGAACGTCCAACAGAACCAGGCTCAGTTCTGTTAATTTAAAGTTTTTCAACTTTCCTAAACACAGCTCAATCAATTTTACATTTTCTGTTCTATTTATGACAATATGCACAACCTGAACCAACACACAGCAAAAAAAGTTTTTTTTTTTTTCTCAAATAAATTCCTTTTTTCTTGAATTGAGTAGGTAAGTGAGACACTTTTCTAATGGAACAAGACAATTTACATTTAAAATAAGAAAAAACAAACAGTTTTCTTATTTAGAGTGAATATTATCTAATTATCTTATTTCAAGAGTAAAAAATCTCATTTCATTGGTAAATCTTCTTAGTTACCTACTCAAATTAAGGTTAAATATGTCATGATTTTACTAAAGTACAGACCCAAATGCTGCTCAACCGGAACTGAAAAGTGAGGGGAAGACACAGCGATTAGTTCAGGCTCAGTGGGAAATTTGATTCGTGAACTCGGAGAAGAGGATCTGGTTGCTGACTCACGTTTCCAGAGAAGTTGTTGAATCATTGACTCCAGTCTGTATGCTGTTGTTCCAGTGTTTGTCTGATTCGGTGGAGGGTGGAACAGGGTTTACCCAGAATGCGGTTGAAAGTAGGTGAACGGAGAAGCTGCCTGCCACTCAGATTTCCTGCAGTACTTGAACAGGTCGTAGTGGAGATGAATCCCTTTCTCAGTGTGAAGCTCAAACAATCTCTTGGGGAAAGTGGATCCAAACCTCCTGTTTGTAACCCCAGCTCAGCTTGAAGCTCTGTTGATCCTTCCAGGGAGAGAAGGTCCGAAAAATTCAGTTTGCAGGATGACTTCCCAAAACTGGCAAACACTCTGGCGTCAAAGTAGTGGCACTCAGCTGCTTAAGAACGCTTCGTTAACGAGGAAACCATCAGCAGGTGTGTGAGGAGGCAGACCAGAACCATTCGCCTCCTGGTGGAGGAAGAGAGACAAACACAGAAACACAAACACATAGACAGGTATCCTGACAAAATACACTTAATTAAATAACTATTTACTTATTTCCATTATTACCAGGAAGCTGATTTGATTTGGACAATTTTGATTTTTTTTTTTATACACAGTGTATGCAAAACGTTACTTTTTGTACAGCTTTCACACAGTATGTGAGCAGCAGCTTAGCACTGAAATGAAGATTTCCATTCCATAAAGTGCAGATTAGTTCAGGGAGCTAAATTTCTCATATCAAATATCTATCATGATCTGCCCGGATAGCTCATCTAAATTACTCATGCCTTTCACCTGCTTAAGTCTCTCCAGCTCCCAATTATCACTCATCTCACCCTGCCGGCCAGTTTCCCTTATATTGGGCTCAACTCCAGCTATCATGGCTGATCATTGTTTCTTTGCTGTTTGTTTGCGGTTTGATTTCTGTTTCTTTGGTAAGTTGGTTTGGTTAATTTCAGTCAGTTCCAAGGATCTTTTTCCTGTTCCAGTGAGGAGTCTGTTCTTAAGCCAGTGTCCTCAGGCGAGTTATTTTCCCTAACCAGTTGCTGAGAGCATTTCAGCGTTTCCCTAGTGATTCTGTTTTCCTGATTCTGTTCCCTCTCACCCACTGGCCCTGTCTGTCCCTGCCTGAACCTCGGTTGGACTCCTGCTGTATTCTGCCTCCCTGTGTGTTTCTGTCTGAGCTGGATGCTTGACGCACAGGACTCTGAACCTGCCTTTCGTGCTCTGATGTATTCCTGGAACCCGGATCTGTCCGTTCCTGAGTGGACTGTACTGTTGAACCAGGTAAGTGACTCACTCTAATTATCATCGTCCATTCAGACAATCGAGTTCACTTACCTGTCTTTCTCTCCACAGAATCAGTGATGGGTTGCGTCACACACCTGCAGTCGCCGCGGTCGCACACTGGAAAAACCATCTAGAAATAAGTAAAAATATCTTAAATTAAGTGTATTTACCCTTAATTTGAGCAGAAAAATTAGGTTTGCCAATGGAATGAGTGTTTTTTACTCTTAAAATAAGATAATTAGATCATATGTATTTGAAATAAGACAATGCAATTGCTTTTTTCTTATTTTGAATGTAAATTGTCTTGTTCTATTGGCAGAATGTCTCTTTTACCTCCTCAATCCAAGAATAAATGCACTTACTTTAAGAAAAAATGACTTATCTAGATTGAGATTTTTTCATGTGCAGTTCCACAGCAGCGCGCTTCTGTTCTGTTTTTGTTTTAATAAACTTTTTTAATTATCCTAATGGCTGTCTCATCTTGAATTATGGGTCCCGCTTTATGACTATATCGTTTGATTAGTTCTTGAACTGCTCCTTGAACTACAAGTCTCATCTGTTTCTCAGTGTGCAAATAACAAAAACGATGAGACGTTGGGTAACGCCTCACTTTCAATTTCAGGATACCTGCTTTTATGAGGTAACTGAGTTAAATTGAACTTGTTTGCATAAGAAATGATTAAGTTCTCTAGGTTCACAAAACAGCCATTTTCAATGAACTAGATTGTCATGATGATTTAAAGAGATCTGACCCACATGCAGGAAACCACTCAGAGAAACCAGAGTAAAAGTTTAACAGGTTTATTAGGAGTCCAAATGGGTTGGATTCAGGTGAACTCAGAGAGCTGATGAACCGGAACTGGAAGTAAGAGGGGAAGTTCACAGAGGTTAGTTCAGGTGTCCGTGGGAACTTTAAATGATGTCTTGCAAAAACAGAGGTAAACTGAACTCACGTTTGCGGAGAAAGGTTTCTTCCCAATATCCAGTCGGTGTGGGTTTTTCCAGAGATAGAGAGGCTCGTTGGAGGGTGGACAGGTTTTGGTTTGGTTGGTTCCTGAGGAGCAATGGAGCGGACTGCCACTTAGATTTCCAGGAGTACTTGAACGGGACGTATGGAGATAAATCCCCTGCTCAGTGTGAAGCTCAAACAAATCCTTCCAGGGGGGAGAAGGCCAATAATCCAGTATGCAGGATGATTTCCTACCAAAAGGCAAAAGACAAAAACAACGTTAGAACTCAGAGAAACAAAGACTCAGCTAAAGTACCCAAAACTGGCAAACACTCTGGCGTTGAGGTAGTGACAGTTCGCCGCTCAAATACTCCCCAGTGATGAACCAACCAGCCGCAGGTGTGTAGCAGGACCAACGAGGATATGGCACCACCTGGTGGTGGAGGGAGAGAAAAACACCAAAACACAACCCACACAGACTGGATTCCTAACATAAATATTCTTAGAAGGATCTTCTGGATCCAGTTTTTTGTCTTAAATTACTTCAAACTTTCCTCTTTCGCTTACTGGGACCCCATATCACAGTGCTACAGTCTCATCAGAGACTTCCAGACTTCCCTCTACGCAGATGTCTAGATTCACTATCATTCAGGGTATGAAAATTATAATGTTTTATTTAATTTATCAGCTTATAGTGATAAACTAACTGAAGAAGCTGAAATAGAATCAACCGTTTGAAGTGTGAATGCAACAATGTTCCAGCAAATCAAACACATCCATTTTCCCTTCAACCCTCAGCAGCTTCCCAGTCCCTACAGGAAACAGTCCCCACAGCATGATGCTGCCACCACCAGCATATTTTCACAGAAAGTTCTGATTCGATCTCTTCTGATCAGAACACTTTCTACCATTGTTCTCCTCGCCCACCTGGTCAGTCCAAGTGGAAGTCCATGTCCTGGTAGGTCTGCAGTTCTCCATCCTTTCTGATTCCAGATGATGGACTGAGCACAACTTTTCGAGATGTTCTCAAAACAGATTTCTGCAGGTTAATTTACTTTTCCGTTATTTCCTCCAAGCCTTGAGATGTTTGAGCCTCATTTACAGGAACTCTGATGCATTCCTTCTTGTCACTATGGTTTGTTTCTGTGGAAACGTTCCCTCTGTGTGCTGAGAGAAGCTAACATTTCATTTTATCAGCCAGTCAGGGAGTCTGAAAGCATTAATTCATCCTCATTAACACTCAGTAACATCCTTATTGAAGTCACGTTAATATGAGAACATTCAGAAGCTGAATGCCAGTTATTATTCTGTAGGGATTTCAACAGCGTCTCAGCGTTATTAAGGTTTCAGCATGTGTCTTTGTGCTTGTGTGTGTTAATCAACCTATGTTTGCTCTTTCAGTATTATCATATAATTAAGTGGCATTTAATACTCTACTTAAACTGAGATGGCTGCACAAACCAGAGTGAAGAGGCTTTACAGTATAGATCATTTCACTTATCGGGGGATACTAACAGTATCACAGTCTGTTAAATGCCAAATATGAGCCAGAATAATGAAGCAAATATTGACGTGAATGTTGGAGTTCCTGCTTATCCCTCTCCACAAAGAAACATCAATAAAGGAGCTTTACCTGTTGAAGGAAAGTAAACAGAGAGCCCTGTTACCTGGCATATAATTAAGCAGAGGAGGAGGAGAAGATGGAGGGGATGAAGGACCAGTTTTTGATGGAGAGGAAAGCAGTGGATGAGGGAAGAAAGGTCAGAGAGGCGTGACGGCATGACTATAAGTTGACGGCAGATATGTGGCTGGATGGGAGGAAGATGGCTGCAAAATGTGACCAAAAAAAGGCTGAAGGAGTCGTGTTCATGCAGGGAGAAACCCCAATGCATGCAGCGATGAAAGGGATTAAGGGATTGCTGACATCAAGGAAGTAAAGAAACATACAGTGGCAGACAAAGAATGAGTGACTGAAGATGGAGAGAAGCAAAAAGGGGAAGGAGGAGGCGACCAAGAAACATGAGAAACACAGGAAAGAACCTGCTGAACCAAGATAGTGTAGAGAGAAAACTACTGGAGGAGATCTCTGCTCTAATTCCCCCTACAGGCTTCAACCGTTGGCCCCTGGAGGGTCCAATTGCACCAACGTGAGGAGTTCACATCAGGTTTGAGTGCAAACGGCAGAGTAGCGGCTCATGCTTGACTAGCTCCGCATCTGACAGTACTGTATGGAAGGATGACATGAACGTTCAGGCCAATTAGAGGAGCCGGGAGCCAGTTTTTAGTGAGAGATGAAGCCGAGCTCCGCCTTTGCTGGCAGATTGGGTGATGGATCACACTCAGACGCACACACATCACACCCAACACGAAGCGAGAAGGCCAGCGAGGCTCCATCTGGACTGTCCGCGTTCTGCTCTCTCTCTCTCTGTTTTCCAGTCGGGGGATGTTCTCCGTCTCTATCCGGATTTGGCTGCAGCAGAATCCCTGTTTAATAAACGCAGAGCTACATGCGATACGAAAGGAGAAAGCACGGGGTGGATGAATGCTTGGACGGATGCATGGGCACAGTCTGTGGGTGGGTGTGTGAGACGTCAGCGGGACTTTAATATGTTCTCTCTCTCTCTCTTCCTCATATTGTTGCCTGTTTTAATATGAATAGCTACTTGTGGAAAGGAATAAATTCATAGCTTCACACAGAGCACTACAAGCTTTATTGGGTGCAGCATTGAGTGGCAGCCTCCATATGTGCCGGAGCAGCTTTGCAGAGGATACAATAATAAACTCCTGTGAAAGGTGGCAAATAAAAACAACAGGGATAACAGTACATCATATAATAACCCTTCCTCTTCTCCAACTTCTCCCAGTCGTTTCCTCCTCCCTGCTTAATTTTAAACCTCCTGCTTTACCTTTTGCTGGTTGGTTTGAAGCTCATGGTACTTTTAACCCCTTAAACCCGACGGGCCACGAACAGGTCCCAACAGACACCTTCTCATGTTAATCTATTCATAGGAATGGCAAAACACAGTCACATGGTGTTTCATCCACACGCCTTTCAAATGGGGCTTTAAAATTTCTAAAACAGGTTTCAAAAGATTTTTTTTCACAAATACTTTTTGTTTTATAGGTGTTTAAACAAATAAAATTATGTTTAAAGGTATGCTATGCAAC
>NW_015150712.1:733575-738036 GCF_000732505.1 Cyprinodon variegatus
GTATTTTTAGCCCCACCCCCTAATGGCCCTCATCATTATGAAAAACAAGTAAATTATGGGCATGGGATAATAGAAAAATAAAACACCTGAAAAACTTAATTTACCAGATAGTGACACACTTTTTTATAAGATATTTTAGAAATGATTCAGAACATTTGTGCTTACTGTATAAAACATAAACAATCAATATTAACATGTTGACAAAATTATTTTTACTGTCTTTGTCTGCCAATTGTCCAAAGGTGAATGAAGAATTTAAAACCAAACCATAATAGAGATGAGACAGGACACCACTTTGGGTCTTTAGGTCACAGTTCAGTAATCCAACAGCAGTTAAATGTTGATGATGCTGAGGGTAGAACCAGTTTAAGCTGCTCTATCTGCAGGTGTGACTAAAGCAAAGTATGAAATAGTTTCCTCTGTGCACGGAGCAGTAATTTGGTGACTAAGTAAAAAGAAACAAAACTATAAAAATTGCCTGGAGATAAATGGATGCTGTTGTTTACTGTTTGCTGTTGCAGACCTCAGATTATTTAATAATGTAAGAAAAGTAGCAATGATGCTTGAGGCCGTACAATTTACATCCTCGTGAAGTAATTAAGGCACTGCCTTCAGTGCGACACCAAGAAATCTCATCTTTTTACACCCACGCAAAAAAACAGATAAATCACACAATACACACATTTGTGATCTGCATAATAAATCAAACATATCTGGGTCACAGGATCTATAAAGTAACGCGTCATTCCAAAAAAAGTTAAGAAACAATCCACTGGACTTTGTTTCCAAGTTTGAAGATGTTTTGCTTTCACTCTGAGTAAGATCCTTACTCACTGCTCCCTGGGCGCCCCACAGTGGCAGCCCTCTGCTACCAAAGGGGATGACTTTAATGCAGAAGTATATTTCTCCAATGCAAGATGAATAAAGTCCTTTTATTTTTTATTCATAAGTGAGACCACAAGATGACATATTTATAAAGCTGTTATACTACTTATATAAGCAGAACACAAAGCATCCTGCAACACAGCTAGCAGCCAATTAGCCTGCAATTTATCGACATCTAAGCCAAAGCAAAGACTTGTTATGGCTTAAAAAGCTTACAGATTGAAACAGACGAACGCGTCCGTCCCTTAGGGACCAAACGACCCCCGTTCAAAAGGGACGGACCCGTTAGTCCACTCTATAAAGCCTCAGACTCAACGCTATTTCTGACATTTTGAATGGAAAAAGCTTCCTGGATGAGAAGTAAAACAACTTTAAATCCAGTGGATAGTTGTTTTTTTTTACCTTTTTGAAATTATTTATAAAGTAATTCTGATTCTGAATCATGAAGACCTAGATCAATCTAGATCATTATAGATTTATTTCAAGATTACAGTCAGATTAATCTAGTTAAAAAAAATTATCTATGTTTATTTATTTAATCCCTGAGGAAGTGAAATAGTTTTACTTTGACTAAAGGCATGTGAGCTGAGAACTCTACCTTCAGTACAGTTAAATGAGCTCCTTCCTTCCTTCCTTCCTTCCTTCCTTTGTTCGTTCGTTCGTTCGTTCGTTCCTTCCTTCCTTCTTTCCTTCCTTCCTTTGTTCCTTCGTTCATTCCTTCCTTCCTTGTTCCCTTTTTCCTTCCTTCCTTGTTCCCGTTTTCCTTCCTTCCTTTGTTAATTCGTTCATTCGTTCGTTCCTTCCTTCCTTTGTTCCCTCCTTCGTTCCTTTGTTCCTTCCTTTGTTCCCTCCTTCGTTCCTTTGTTCCTTCCTTTGTTCCCTCCTTCGTTCCTTCCTTTGTTCCTTCGTTCGTTCGTTCCTTTGTTCTTACCTTCCTTCGTTCCCTTTTTGCTTCCTTTCTTTGTTCATTCCTTCCTTCCTTCCTTATTCCCTTTTTCCTTCCTTCCTTTGTTTATTCGTTCCTTCCTTCCTTCCTTCCTTTGTTTATTCGTTCGTTCCTTCCTTCCTTCCTTTGTTCCCTCCTTCGTTCCTTCCTTCATTCCTTCCTTCCTTTGTTCCTTCGTTTGTTCCTTCCTCCCTTCTTTCCTTCCTTCCTTCCTTCCTTCATTCCTTCCTTCCTTCCTTCATTCCCTTTTTCCTTCCTTCCTTTGTTTATTCGTTCGTTCGTTCCTTCCTTCCTTTGTTTATTCGTTCCTTCCTTCCTTCCTTTGTTCCCTCCTTCGTTCCCATCCTTCATTCCTTCCTTCCTTTGTTCCTTCGTTTGTTCCTTCCTCCCTTCTTTCCTTCCTTCCTTCCTTCCTTCCTTCCTTCCTTCATTCCTTCCTTCCTTCTTTCGTTCCCTTTTCCCTTCCTTCCTTTGTTCCTTTATTCGTTCCTTCCTTCCTTCTTTCACACTGACCCTTGTGTCTTATTGCATCACACAGCACTGTGAGGGCGGCTGTACAGCTTTGCTGTTGTGTATCGTGGGGTCAAAGGTTTCGTTCTGCCTGCCAGACCTTTTAACCGGAACCAGGCCGGCTGCTCCAGAATCCTCCTGACCCTCCCTGTGGCCGACCTGACCCTGAACTCTGGTCTATAAACATATTTTTACTTTGTTCTTGTTCTTTATGCTCATGAACGGATGTGAACAGTTTGTTATAATTCAGCAGGGGATCGAGAATGAATTATTATCCTTCAGGAATCAATCACATAAACTCATAATTGCCAGTTTAATTGCAGACATTTAGGAAAAAAGCATTAACTCAAGTGGTGGAATTATTTTTACCTTGCCCTGTCGCAAACAAATTATTTTAACGACTTTTATTATTTGGCTGAAATCCATTTTTTATGTACCAAATTGCCGTCTCCCTATTTAGTCTCATTTGTGTGATGATTTGGGTTTTATTAGTGGGAATGAATGACTCTATTAGCAGAGTGGGGGGCCCATCAGTGCAGAGTTAACCTGCCTGCAGCTGCCTGTTGAGGCTTCGCGTGATGATCGCTCTCCTCCTGAGGCGAGTTGGTTTATAGCAGAAGCTCTCACAAGGCTCCTTAAGATGGAAGAGATACTGTTGCTGCCTTATCCCCGCTTCCAGCCGCTTCTCAGGCAATGATGGTAACTTAACCACCCACTGCATCCACAGCCCAGGTAACACAGGAAAGCAATAAGGCTGATATCCGAGGTTAAAGGTGGCAGATTTGACAAGCTGTCTCATCATCATCATCATCCTCTGTGTGTGTTTGGTGAAGAAACACGGGAAGCTTAAGATATTTTCTTTCACAAATCCTTCACCAGGATGCAGCAGGCATTGGATGTTTGAAACTGGGTGTGATAGCGGCTGTTAGCTTTAGGTTTTTATCTAAATCTGCCTAAAGGGCAGAAATGCTCCATAAAAACCCTTCACTCTTAACCCAGCCAGGGGAAACAACAGCCTCTGCTATAATCAGGCTCCAGCACCGCAAGCCTCTAAATCTAAAACACGTCTCACCCTCTCCTCTTCCTCCTCCTCCTCCTCAGCCAGGGGATTCATTTCACAAATGCAGCTCTAAAGAGAGCAAAAGGTTGTAGAGGAGGAGGGAAAAAAGCGCCCATCATTCCCCGGCTCTATCAAATCCATCTACAGAGGTGTATTATTTGAGACGTAGTCCTTATCCTCTCCTTTCAAGACAGCCTCTTTGCATCTTTTTTTCTTTAGCATGACCAGGTCATCAAAGGATCAAAGAGCCGTCGGAGCAGGAAACCGAAGGCTGTTTAACATCTTAACAGGTAGAGAAAAGGATATGTAGCGCACCGTGAGGCTTGTCTGGCGAGGCAGAATAGGATGGGCGGTGAGGGGAGGAAAGAAGCAGCGACGTCTGAGAGTTCAAAGCCAGTAACGAGGATCTGAAGACACTTCCAGTTCCAGCCCAGATACCATCACTAGAAGTGACACCATGGCTAGTTTAGAATTTCAATCCGTTATTTAAAATGTTCTTTTGTCGCAGTGGAAGACAAGAATGGGGGACAATAGCTGAATAATCTGTTGGCTCTCAAATTGGTATCGGTACCTTATTTGTTGGTACTCGCCGATACGGATAACACCATTTTAGTGCACTATACTTGTATCGGTATCGGTGCAACACTAGTAAATATGTAAAGAAAATAATTTGGAAATAGTGAAGCAGAATACTGGGACCTCTAATGGAAGATGAGGCTTGGGCAATGGATCTTCTGAGTGGACTTGGACGATAACTCAACATTAAGGAGACAGAAGACACCCCTGACTGAGGAAATGCTTAGAAGAAATCAATGCCTGGATGTGCCATAGTTTTCTTCAACTGAATAAAAACAAAACTGAACTAATAATCTTTGGATAGAGGAGAGAGTCGCTTCAGCTAGTAACCACTGATCAGGCCCGAAATCTAGGTGTAGTGCTGGATTCAGACTTGAACCTCCAAAAGCAATTAAAGACAAATACTAGGTCTGCTTTCTATCACCTGAAGAACATTTCCAGGATTAAAGGACTAATATCTCAGCATGATCTGGAAAAACTAATC
>NW_015150712.1:738666-747259 GCF_000732505.1 Cyprinodon variegatus
TACTGAATTGTGCTATACAAATAAATTTGCCTTGCCTTGCCTTGCCTTCCTATCAGAGTAGAGGACCACGCTTCTAGGAGGACTCAGCATCATGTGAGCCATGAACTCAAATAGCGTCGAGTTTGTGGCTTCATAGAGGTGGACCATGGCTGTAGTGGGAGATGACTAACATGACTGATCTCTTAGGTAGTAAAATAAAATAGGGCTAGGATCTGTTTTGCTTTGTGAGGACCCCACTGAAAATTTAAACAAGCCTTCATTAACCAAAAAGTAAGTTTTTATTATATTTTTGAGTTCACCTTCAGCTTTGACACACATCCAAACCAAGCAGAGGAACAGACTCGATATAGAGAACAGCCTGGGATCAGCTGGTTTTCACACTGAGCTATAGGAGCTCATCAAAGCAGCTCAGGTGTTTTGAAAACAAAGTAGGACGAATTAAGTCAGTCTGACTATAATTTTTGTTCCCAAATTTAAATGTGATTATAGGGCAGCTAAATTTTTTATAAATACAGGTTTATAATATGATTTTACTTTGTATTTAATTAGATTCCTTACCAACTTTCATGCAAAATATTTGTTTTTTTTACTTCATAAGGAAAGCTTAAATTTATAAAAATTAAATGCTCAAAATAAAAGATAAAGTATGACAGTTTTTATTGTATTTATTGTATGTTCCACTTTTAGACAATCATCAATACTTTGACTGAGAGGGGTACTCATGTCAAAGGGTAACACAAGTCAAAAAAGGTTGGGAAAAAACACTGATCTAGAAGGATCTACTGTCATTTCTAAGGTTGGAATATACAGTGAGTTTATCGCTGTAATAAATCTGTTACTGTTCTGCATTTTGCCAAGTCCTCCTCCTCCAGCGCCTTTCTTTTTTTGTCTCTCTTCCTCTCTGCGCCGCCTTCCCTCTTCCTTTTACTGCGTTCTAAGACTGAGTCCATTGCTTTTTATCCTCACATGCAGCTACACACACCGAAGGAGCTGGCAGCAGACACACGTCACACCTTCCTCCTCATGATGCCGTCTGTGTCCTTTTTCAAATGCCTCTGGCCAAGGTGGCATGGTCTGTCCTTCTCTCTGACAGACTTTAAAAAAGGGAGAGAGAGAGACACAGGCCAGCAGGCCAATCCCAGGCCACTTTGGGAGTACTCCCAATTCTCCCTATGGTCAATCTGGGTATGGAATGGACCCAAACAAAGCCTTGTTTTGGCTTAGAAAACATGCAAACTGAACCGGACGAACGACTGGGGAGTCATTTTGGTTCTTTGTTAGCCCGCACTGCAAAAAATTAATTTAATTTAAAAAAAAAATAATCTTTAAATAAGTGCTTTTTTCTTGAATTGAGGAGGGAAGTGACACATTGTGTCTATGGAACAAGACAATTTATGTTTGAAATAAGAAAAAACAATTTAAGACAAGATTGTCTTATTTCAAGTGCATACTATGTAATTATTTTGTTTTTAGATTAAAAATCCTCATTCCATTCGCAAACTATCTTCTTTTCCTACTAAGTTACACATAATATAAGTAATTTAAAATATTTATACTTTTTTCTAGATTGTTTTTGCAGTTAGAAATACCGATACCTGTCTATGTCTCTGAAAGGGGGGTAGTTAGGGGGAATTTTTGGTCTGGCTGAACAGGTCTTCTGTTCCCTGTATGGGGGTGTGGATTGTGATAATAGCAGGAAGGAATTAAACCTCTCTGCAGAGATCGATCCATTCTATGCATGCGCCATCAGCTTATTTGCACATCCAGATATACATCCGGGTGGTCCTCGATTTTATTTTGTAAAAAATGCCTAAATGTTTTTTCCCTCCCCAAAAATAGTAAACGTACTAAAATATAATATTTTAAAGGTTAATAATGTATTTCCTAAGAAAATAAATACCTTAAAATACTTTCTGTTTTATCCCTCTGTGCCCGATCTGCACCTGAAATGTTATTCTACGCTACTTCCAGTGGCTAAACTTTTCAGCTTTGGATTTAAACATAAATCTAGCCTTTTTGAGTTTTATGTTTTCCTTTCATGTTAACATCATGGTATATAGTGCATAATCTAAAGAAAGTAGTAAACAAAATGCAGATAAACATGGTTTAATCATATTTTGCTGGACTGCTCTAAACATGTCCAATGATGATGCCAGAGGAGCTTTAGCGAATGTAAAAAGCATCAAAATTGTCTCACAACAGTCATAGAACATTTTTTAAAGGTGTGTATTACCATTCTTTAGTGAGTTAAGGATAGAAATAAGGAATTTTAGTACCCTAATTACATTATTTATGGACACCTGGATGTATATCTGTTCGTGCATGTGCAGGACGGATCATGCTTCCGGGATGGATCGAGTAGTGACAATCGTAACATTTTCAAACTTGGAAACAAAATCCTTTTTTGGAATGACGTGGTGTCAGTACAGTGCCTGCTGCACCTGAGAAAAACAACGTCTCATCGAGGTGCTTCATCACTGCGTCATCGGCTCCCCACTCCCACTGAAGCTGGATCCTCTGAAGGAACCACAGAGGCCTTTCTCCTCCCCATCCTTTCTCTGGCAGAGAAGCTTTTCCTCATGGTGGAGGAAGAATTATACACACATCCTCCATCGTTTTATTTCACCCAGTTTGTCAGAAGCCGTTTGCTTTCTGCCCAAATGGAAACCGATTACAATCCCAGCAGGAAAATGATGAAAAACAAACACAAACAGTTTGATGTGTTGACACAGAGCCTCTTTAACAGTCCCTTCAAAGACCTGACTGCAACTGTAGAGAAATTATCGTACCAGCCTGGTTTGTTCGAGAAAACATGAACCGTAGCAGTTCTCCCAGGTAAAGTGGTTGAATAACCAAAAGACTTTCAGTTTGTGACAAAACCTGCTGCTGGATGCACTGCAAAAAAGTAGCTCTAAATAAGCATTTTTCTTTCTTTAAAAAAGTGCATTTTTTATTGAACAGAGGACTTAAATGAGATACTTTGCCAATGGAACAAGGCAATTAACATTTAAAATAATAAAAAACAATTATGTTGTCTTATTTCAAGTGCATAATATGTAATTATCTTATTTTAAGAGTATAAAATCTCATTCCATTGTCAAATCATCTTATTTACCTACTCAAATTAAGGGTAAATACACTTAATTTAAAAATGTTTTACTTACTTAGAAATTGTTTTTGCAGTGTGTGAACCAGTAGGAATATTTTAATGGAGAAAAAATAGGTAAAATATTTCAAAATGTGCTTAAAAAAAAACAAAAAAATGTATATGTTTGCAGGAAATTTTAAATCAATCTGTATGAAAACTTCTAATCTGATTTGTATAAAAATAAAATGCTAAATAGAAATGAGTACCTCGTAATATTCAGGTATTATTCACAATTATGAATCAATATTTCTGATGACTGGAGGTTTTTCTAGCCTCTCAAGATGATTTTCCATGGATGTTAACAGGTCTGCTCTGCTGTGAAGCCTTATTTTAATGCCTTAGCGATAAACGGCAGCCCAAAAAGCTTCACTTCCTCTGATCTTTCCTCATGTAAACCAACATGAAAAGAAGTGAAAAAGAGGAGCCGATGGGATTTAATGGGACACATGAAAAGCTAAATAGGTTTGCACACTGAAGCGCCGTCAGCAGCCTGTGAAGAAGAGCACGAGGACTGCCATGTGGTGAAAGTGAATTTCTGAAAATAACACTGTGAACTGCGCTCACCACGGTGATGGAGCTGGCATCTCTGAGGCTATTTATGGATGAAGATGACATGTCGGCACTTTGCTGTAGAGCTCAGATCGTGATGCTGCTTCTTAATGTTTGTAGAACAGTCTGGTGTTTAGTTAAAGGAAAAGTCCGGTCAGCAAGGAATGATCAATAGATCATTATTTATACCTAAAACTAATAGGTTTGTGGTGATTTCATGAATTTAGCATTAATACGTAAAAACCAAAATATATATATATATATTCTATTGCAATCACTGAGTCTGGGAGCGGCCATTTTTGCCCACATATAGTAACACCTCACTCCTGTCATCTTCCAGCAGTGACGTCACGGTGCGGTAAGCCTAGCGCCATTCTCCCCGCTTTACAAGCAAAATCAATGGGAACTACTAGAACCAACTGCAATCAACAACAATTATTGAAGATTTCCAGAGGACTTCACCATTGAAATTCACCAGAGTCAGGATTTGGTTATTGAGTGTTGACCCAAAAGCAGAGACTTAGAGGCAGAGGTGAATCTGTTGTGGATTTAATTACGACTTAACAGAAAAACAGAGGCTGGTTATCCAAAAATCCAAAAGGAAAACAAAGTTCAAACAAACATGAAACCAGAAGTCCAAAAATCCAAAAGTCAAAAACATGAAAACAAGTCTAGCGCACCAGAAACCATGGGGACATCAGGGGAATCACAAACATGACGAGGAAGGCTCAGAGAGAAGGAGTTGGAGCATGCAGATGGTGTTTGACGAGGACCCAGCAAAGGGGAACTTAACAGAGAGGGCTTTTTAAAGGAGACTGAGACAAAGAGGGGGCTAATGAGGAAACTGGGAGCAGGTGTGCAAAGAACAAGAGGGAAAGAGCTAGGGAAGAAGGAGAACACAAGAGGGCAGCAGAGAGCAACAAATAGAAACCTGAAAGACTGGAAATAAAAACAAAATGATAATCAAATAACTAGGACTATAAAACATGGTGAAAAGAAAACTAAACACTAGTAATCAAGAAGTAAAGTAAGACTGAATACTCAAAAGAAAAACAGAAACAGAAACCTAACAACCAGAGCTATAGGTAAACTGACAATGCCCACGTGCATGGCAGCTGGATGCTGGAATACATCGGGTAAAAGAGAAAAAATAGAGTTATTCCACCTTTCTGATTCCTGATCCTCCACGGACGGGTTGGTCGTTGGATCGCCAACTTGAAGAGGGAGGATTTGCCATCGAACCTCTGGCCAGAGAAAAACCACGTAATATGTAGCCAACATTTGGAAGAAGAATGTCTTCAAGATGACTCGGATAATAGCGCGTTGTGACAAACACCAGATACAGCCCTGGGACTTGATCAACAGCCGATACCGCACCGTGACGTCACAAACCAGTAGGTGGCAGTAGTGTTTTTTGACAAACATGGACGCCTCCAGTAAAGCACATTCAAATGAAAATTACTCTGAATAAAAAAAAACTTATGATTTCTTTAACAGTATGTAATAATTTCATATTTAAAGTACTTTCAGAAGTTTGAATTCTGAATATGAGCGCACTTTTCCTTTAAAGTCTGCTGATTATGTAAGCAGTTCCCTCTTTTGCACAGTTACACTTAAATAATTCAGGAATATTCAGATTGATACCATAACTGAACTGATCAATCTGTGTTTTATTGCTAATGATGCTTTCAGCTGCTTGGATGGAGGCTGCTGTTGTCAGACCGATGGGGATGAGGACCTCACTGGAACCAGACCATGAGGGTCTGCTCTTCTGATAAAATGAAATCATGATGCCAACACCTTCATCCTCACGGTTTAATGTCACCCCGCTCAGCGCACTAAACGTGAAACCACAGAGGAACCCAACAAAAGCTGCTTCCTTTAGGATCTTTAAAGCAGGTTTTTTCTTTCAATCCAAACTTTCCTTGGATATCTTCTCTATCCAAACTGTTCTCCGTCCATCTGTCTCAGTCCTCCTCCCTTCTGTCTAAAACTGTCGTTCTTCCTCCCCTGCCTCTTTGTGTCGCAGCATCTTTATCTTTCTGCTTTAAAAGGCCCCATTCCTTCTCTTTTGTTAATGTGACAAATCTGCTTTAATGACTCTGCAGAAGCTCGAGGCGTGCCGCGCAGACCCTTCAGTCACTTCGCACGCCAGCCCGCCCCCCTCTATAGTCTTCTTTTTAACTCGATCAGATTTTTTGACAAACTCGTCCTCCGAAGAAACCAAATGAATGCCTCCGTCGAATTCGTTTCCAACCTTCAGCGCCGCCTTCCCGACTGCGGTGACACGTTTTGTGCATCACAGCCAGCTGTCATGCTGATGTTTCTGTCAGGAAAAAAAAAGTTGCGTGTGAATGAAATCATTCAGGCTGACTTTTTAAAGCACCTCTTAGAAGCTCTAGTTGGTGTTTTTTCATACTTCCCCATCTCCTACTCTCTGCTCTGCGTCAGGAGGCTATATCGAGTTCAGTCTGACTCTGAGGGCTTGAGCGGGTGGCCGCACATTCTAATTCCCTGTCAGTTTACTCCTACCACCTTTCCATTTCTACATGCCGAGATATGCATCACTGCCATAGCAACAATAGCCTCCATCAGCCCACGGAAAGAGGAGATGGAAGATCTTGGCTCTGATCTAACTTAGTCTACCTCTTGGAGAGAGTGAGATGTTTAAGTCCATTTGGGCTCTTTCTTTCCTCCCTTCCATCAGTCAGAGTGCGGATGTGGCCTCGTAATAAAATGTTTTAACCTCAGAGGGGTAGAGGAGAAGAGGGAGAGGATCGCTCCTGCTTTTTCTCTTCCTGTCACGGGTGGCGGTGCCTCGCGTTTGATGCCTGCGATAAGACCCCGTGTGGCTAATGAGGAAAGAGCGAGACACACTCATTAGTCCTTGTCTCTGTGTGTGTGTGAGTGTGAACAAACCACAAGTGTGGAGAGAAGGAAGAAACTCATTAGACTTTTCCCAATCTCAAAGGCCAACTCTGTGAGGAGTGGCCAGGCAGTCCGTGGCGCTCTTTGTTAGCACTAAGATGGAGAATGCACACACGTTGGAAGATGTGTGCAAAGTGGGGCTGGGCCGACGCACGCGGCGTTGATCTCATTTATAATTCATGCTGCAAAAAAATAAGCTGTCAAAACTGTTTTCAGTTGTGACTCCTGATTGTTTCTGCTGTCAGATGAAGAACATGGAAGGTGTTACACCTTTCATAAAAAAAATATATATATATATATATATATATATATATTTTAACGCTGCAATGGCCCATTTTAACGATCAGATTAGATTTAGCATAAATAATTTGGATTTTTGGCCTCATATTTTGCTCACAGTTGATTGATGCTGTCTGGGATATTTACCTTTGCTAAAAGAAGCTATTTCATTATATAGTATAAACACACTTTTATGCTTCTTTTGTTAATTTCATTCAATTTATTTTATTAAAAAAATAAAAAATAAGGCTAAAATTTTAATATTCCCAGTGATATCTGCCCCTTAATTAATTTTACTGCAGCTCTGCATCAGTTCAGTTGCAGTATTTATATTTGTCATGGTTTTGGTTCGGTTTAAGTTTTATGTTTGGGTTTTCATTGGTTTTATTTACATTTTGTGTTATTTTTCAGTTGTATTTCAGTTCTAAGGCATTTTCTGTTTGCCCTCTGTTGCATTCTTGTGTCAGTCGCCTTTTTCCTAGCTCCCTTCTAGTTTCCCCTGTTCACACCTGCTCCCAATCTGCTGATTTACCTGGTCTTTGTTCCTCTCACTGTTGCAGGTTTGTCATATTGTTTTCCCCTTCATGTAAGTTCTTTTCTGGATTTAAGTATTTTTGGACTTAGTTTGGAAACCACTTCAGTCTCTGCTTTTGTTTTCTATTCAAATCTCCACCCAACTGGACAATACCCATCTTACCCACATTTACTGATTACATATTTTAGTATTTTACATATTATTTACATGTTTTAATATTCTAAACGTAATGCTAGTGTGATGTCTATAAAATCTAACTTTCATACATTCTTAACATTTTTAAGCCATCATTGTTCTTAATTACTTCATGAAATCACTTCAACAAACTTATTCCTTTTATTTTATGATGTGTTCCATAGTTTTAGTTCTGGTTCTGTTTTTAAATGTCTGTTCCCTTCAGGGCCGCTGGAAGTCATTTTGAACAGAGGGTGCAATGAAAATATATATATTTTTTTTTGACAAAAGACCTATGATCCTATAGGTCTATTTAAAATACACCGAATACATAGATTGAGATTCACTACTTTATTGTCATATACACTTCCGTGCACGCAAATAGGGTTTAACACACAGACACCATCAGTTCTCAGGTGAATGTACGCACTAGTGATTAAACTTCACACTAACACTAGAACAACGTAGATTGGGTCACCTGGCATGAACTCGAGTCACTGTGTTTATGTCAAATGTAACTCTATTTGCTCCAAAATGTTTTCATGCAAACCACAAGGAAATAATTATATTATACTATTTAAACGTTATTAAACAGTTCTCCACATCCATTAAACAAAGAACACAGCATCATTAGGGCGAACTTGTGTTGATTAGTAAATCACCTTTTCGCTACTAGGGGGTGCTGCAGCGCCCCCAGCACCCCCACTTCCTGTGGCCATGGTTCCTCTCTTGTCTTAGTGACTTTTCTTTCCTCAAACCTTCCTTGGATGTTCACTGGCAATGCTTTCTCAATTGCTTTATACAAAACCTAGAGAATTTTATAATCTACTAAATAATGAAATTTCAATAAAACTTAAGAATCATCCCTGTAAGTATTTTAAATAAAGACTGTGTATAAGTGTAGCATGCTGATCCTCAAAGCTCCACATAACTATGACCTGATCATTGGGTTGAACAAAGTAAGTAAAGCCGGGCATACG
>NW_015150712.1:748482-749375 GCF_000732505.1 Cyprinodon variegatus
TTAGTTAGATTACTCGTTACTCAAACAAGGTAACAGCGTTAGTCCCATCACTGCAGCTCACGATATATGTTCTCACACTGTGCAACCTGACGCTCTGATGTGATCTACCTGCTCTCACTCTACGTCTAAAAACCACGTGGGACTCAGCTCCGCAGTGCGATGGCGCTACTCAGACTCGTCTATCCAGAAGCCAAACAAGTAGAAGAGGAATATGAAGCTCATTATAGTGAAACATGCTGCCTTAAGCAATTTGAGCAATTTTGTGCTGAAAGCCCTGAAAAAAAACAAGGCAACAACCTATTTGGTCAAAGACATGGCTGAGCAAAAGTGGCTACTACGGTCTGTCAATATTTTCAGAAAGAACTCCATTTCACTCATTGCACCCATGCTGCTGTGTTTTCATCTGAGAGTAAGAAGAAGAAGAATCCTTGTTTTCACACTGAGCAATTTGCCCACAATCACCTTATGACAGCTGACTGAATTTCAAACATGCTTGATTTTCTCCCGACCTCACGATTCCTGATCAGGATGTGGTCGTGAGCGGCTGATCGCCCCTCGTTACCCACTCTACACTACATGACGCACAATCAGGCTGAAACTCGGCCCGATCCGTTTTTTTGGTGGGGGTTTTTTTGTGATTTTTAGACGTAAAGTGTGAGCAGGTAGATTGCATAGTGTTGGGCCGCAATGTGACAACATACATTGTGAGCTGTGAACTTTTAAACCTTTCCTTGTACAGTGTGAGCTGTAGCTACGTGCAAGGATTGAAAAAAATCGTACAGTGCATGCCCAGTTTAAGAATATCACTGAAGTCCTATGAGGACATAGCCTCGTGAGACCATCCTGATCTCGCGAGCTTTCAAGGTTTCACTCGCAGATCAGTCTGGAGACTC
>NW_015150712.1:750559-755127 GCF_000732505.1 Cyprinodon variegatus
CTTACCAGTATTTTCGCCCCTTCCCAAAATTACTTCAACGGAAGGTTTCCAGATGGATATGCGGAGCAAATCCATCTGGCGGAGTCAGGTTAATGAGGACACTTTGAAGTAGAATTTTTTCAAAATAAAAAATCCCAGAAACACTGAGCGGTGAAGTGAGGTAGAGTGTGAAGCTCTGCAGCTCTTAGACTGGAAATATCTGCTGCAAACGATTGGTTTGGATAGAAATGTTTAAAATAGATACATATTTTTTCATATTTGATTGTTTTAACATCTTCTGCCTTTATTGATTCATCTCACCACAGTATAAATCAGACTTCTAGCTGTGATGTTTGAGTTGGTCAAACCACACATGAAGGGAACCTTGCATGTTTACACTTAATGTATGAAATCATGCAGCCTCTTCCTTCCTCTGCCCTGCCCGGTTCTTCCTCTCTGATCCACTGACGCCATTTAATGAATGTTTCCTCCATCTTTTGGTTTGGTTGCTCTAAACAAGCTGCTTTCTTTAAAGTTCTTCCCTCAGCTCCTCTAATGAGCCGAGTCGATTCCACCGAGATCCGCTCTTCTTCTCTTCACGATGACTCCACCACATCCACCTCTGAACTCTCTCCCACTCTCCCCAACAATGCAGAGCTCCACACAAAGCAAATATCCTTTGAGGTTTTATGTTTTAGGAGCTTTAGGAAGTTTCTCTGTTGGTAAATGAGAGTTTGAAGCTCCAGGAACATGTAGACTATAAATAAAATGTACTTCCTAGAATCTGATTAGTCGTCATCTCCAATCCTACAAGCAGCATTGTGTGCTTTATCCAATGAATATAATAGTTCTCTGCTGGGATGATCAGATATATCATTCTAACCTTGATAAATAGCCAATTGGTCCTCTGTTTGCACCTCTGACCACCCTGAAGGTGCAGCGATGTTTGTGACATGTCGACTGTAGCAACAGGTTCTTTGTTATAAGGTGGAACCTCCTAGGACTGAACCAGTGTTTCCAGTAAAAAAACATTAGTGCTTTGATCGACCGCTCGTGGGGCTTGAAGACCAGAATGCTCTTTAATATTTGGGAAGTCGGAGTCACAGTAGCGTCAAAATGGATGGCAGGACCAAAGGTAATACTAGCAGATCACTGCTTAAGCATCACATTCCCATAATGCCCTCTGGTGACACGTAAATGGCCGACACCTGGCTGCCCTTCTTTCAACTCAATTCAGTTCAGTTTATTTCTATAGCACCAATTCACAACACACGTCATCTAAAGGCACTTTCCAGTTCACCAGATCATCCAGTTAGATTGATTCAAAGTTTTCTATCTAAGGAAAACCAGCTGATTGCATCGACTCATTGACTCTTCAGCAATCCCTCACACTAAGCATGCTTGTAGCGACAGTGGAGAGGAAAAACTCCCTTTTAACCCGAAGAAACCTCCAGCAGAACCAGGCTCAGTGTGAGTGACCATCTGAAGAAGCCAAGACAGAAGCAGAGATACAAAAAGCAGCTGTAAAAGGCGGCCCCGTCCAGGAAACACACAGCCAGGCAGACGAGCTCCGAGCCAGCTCCCATGTCAGAGGATGAAGAGAGCACATCCAGTTAGTCACAGTAAGAGAAACAGGACTACACTGAAAAACAGGTCGATCTCGAACATCTACAAACAAAGATGTTGATGGCAGCAGCACAGCTGATATTTCTCTCCAGGATGGAGTCACAGCCAAACAGGAACAGACGAGGTGTAGCTACTATGACATAAAGCAGAGAGAGCAGAACGTTAGAGATTGAACGAACAGATTCTGCAGAGTGAGAGAATAGAGATAGAATGAACCACAAGGAGTCCTTTTTTGCATGTGTGTTTCCAGTACAAACCATCAGTACTATTTTTTTTTTTTTTTTTTTAAGATGACCTTTGGGAACATTTTGATCTCGAAGTGGGGAGGCAGACCAAAAGTGCCACAGCTGATGCCATCCTTGAGGTGCAGAGATACATGGCAGAGGGCAATATTGCGAGGTCCCAGGATCCTCTTGTATATTGGAAAAACTAAAGGACGGTTTATCCAAACCTCTTCCGCCTGGCCTTAAAATTTTTGTGCACTCCAGCTTCATCTGTGCCGTGTGAGCGTGTGTTTTCCACAGCTGGAGAACTAATATCAAAAAAGCGCAACAGACTGAATTTCAAAACTTATTTTTTGGAATAAAAATTTGTAAAAAAAAATACCAGTGAACAAGCATCTTCATTTACTACATGTTTACTTAGAGATTATTACATTATGATGCAGGTTCTCATTATTCATTGACTGTTTCTAAAATATCAAATATGTTTTAATAATAATACAATGCATCATACAATGAATTGCATCATATTAGTGTATATAATAGGTCATCAAATCAGTGTTAGTTAACTCTGTCAACTAGGTTGCCTGTAGGGATTTTTAATGTCCAGCAGGTGTCAGTATTCAGTGACACAGTATCAATACAGTTTGGCAATGTGTCGAAACGTTTCATGACGCCTCATCAACCCATCACTACTGAATGCTCTTTCAGGTTTGGGAAGCTGGTGTCAAAGGAACATCTACAAGGATGGCAGAACCAAAGTAGAACACTGGCATCACATTCCCATAATGCCCTCTGGTGACAGGTAAATGGCCGACACCTACCCGCCCTTCTTTCATTACTCTTTGCTTAAGTTTTGATCTTGTGAGGACCAGGGTTGCTTCCTGATTGCTCTGAAACTTAATCAGCTCCACCAGGAACAGGCTTAACTGCAGTTCTTTCTACAGTAAGTGATCTATTCTATTCAGATTACACCGACCTGCCTCACAGTTATTTCTTTATTGATGCTACATGAAAAAATATTCCAATCTATACATTTCTACATATAGTAGCTGTTGAAATGTTTTTGGTCCATCAGCATTCAGTGTTTACCAAGTGAAAAATGCAGCTTTTGTTTTTATTCAGCATAGATGATTATTTCTTTATCATAAGAAAAAATAGAATATAATCCAGGCTATTTTTAAAAAACTCTATTTGAGAGAACAGCTTGTTCTCAACAAACAAGTTTGTTTTGTTTGTTTTTTTCTGTCAGAATTTCTTCTGAATTATTTACTAAAAGGGAACTTGTTCTTGTTCCTAATGCACAGTATTTATCTGGTTCTGGTAGTCGGTGAATGAGCTCCAGGATCCGATCCCAGGAAATTCTTTTAGGTTCAGTTATTAATAGGAAATATTGAGAATAAAACGAACAGAGGATGTTGGCCTGATTTAGAGTGGAACCAGTGTCTGGAGCTCAGATTGGAAACCAGTCCGAGGATGTTCTGATATCTGCAGCAGAGTGAAGCTCTGCAGGTCGAGTCCACAGACAGGAGGGGCAATGTGGGAGGCTTTTCCGGTGAACGGTGTCGTCACCGCTTTGCACATTGCATCCATTTGTGTGAAATATTAATAAACCAGAAATAAATTTTTAATGCACATTCTCTTCATCATCCTCCCACCTACCTCTTTGTGAGACAATGTGCCAGCAAACAGCACAGAGCCAGTGATGGGCACTCAGAGTGGGTCGCACCCGGGCTTCAGCGAGCACGTCATCCTCCTACTACAAGAGGCTTGTTAGAGGAACAATCATCAGAGAGGAGAGGAAAAAACTATTGTTGCACACTTCTAACAAAGCCCTGACAGGCAGCGGAGCTGTTGTTGGCGGCGGAGGGGCTCAGCTGGTGCAGGGTGTGTGTTGGCGCCATGCTGCAAACTCAACATGTGATGCGAGGTGCTCACAGGCGCTGGCGGTGTGGTTTGATTCTCCCCGTCGAGCAGGATGACCTGGCATTTCGGTGACTTTTAGAGGTGTTATCATGCTGACATATTGCTCTCTCATTTTCCCAGAGTGCATCCCTCCCTCTCTTACTACGGCTGCAGACATCTTCTGCTGTCTATTTACCTTATTTAGAAGCTGATTTTGTTTTGTGCTTTTCCCTTTTGGATCAGTTAAGTTAGTCAGAATTTAATTT
Source organism: Cyprinodon variegatus (assembly GCF_000732505.1). Taxonomy (NCBI): domain Eukaryota; kingdom Metazoa; phylum Chordata; class Actinopteri; order Cyprinodontiformes; family Cyprinodontidae; genus Cyprinodon; species Cyprinodon variegatus. The sequence continues at coordinate 754,557 of NW_015150712.1, forward strand.
TAAAATTAACTGAGTGGCTTGGCTGCGGTCTTCTAAAGCTGCCACGAAGCAGACAGCAGCAGGATTATTCCTCCGTAAATTCAGACCATTTAAATTCCATCTCACTTTTAATTTAGGGGCTTTAAACCTGGGCTCAGAGCTCTACCCAGTAAAATGGTTCCTTATACGGGGTTAATTTGGACTTTGTTTAAAATAAAACCAGTATTGTTTAATAGAGTCCATATCCGGTTCCAGGTCATATTTCTGAATTTCAAAGCTGCTTTAACGGTTACGTTTAAGATCTGTTTACAGATGGAAAAAAAAAGAAAAGCATCAGTCGCATCCTGTTAAAGGATACAAACTATTACATACTGTTCATTAAATGAGAAGTGTTTTTAAGAGTAATTTTCATTTGAATGTGCTTTACTGGAGGCATCCATGTTTGTCAAAGAACACTACTGCCACCTACTGGTTTGTGACGTCACGGTGCGGTATCGGCTGTTGATCAAGTCCCAGTGCTGTATCTGAAACTCTCCTCCTCTTGCATGTTTCCTCATAGCGTTCCTTCACAGTGTCATTTCTAAGTCACCAA
>NW_015150712.1:755685-761111 GCF_000732505.1 Cyprinodon variegatus
AAGTCCTCTGGAAATCTTCAATAATTGTTGTTGATTGCAGATGTGTCTAGTAGTTCCCATTGATTTTGCTTGTAAAGCGGGGAGAATGGCGCTAGGCTTACCGCACCATGACATCACTGCTAGAAGATGGCAGGAGGGAGGGGTTACTATATATGAGAAAAAATGGCCGCTCCCACTCAAAAAAAATTTTGTTTTTATTTTTTTACTGATTAACACTAAATTCATTAAATCACGTCAGACTTATTAGTTTTAGATATAAATAATGATCCATTGATTATTCCTTGCTGACCGGACTTTCCTTTAACCCCACACTGCTTAATTAATTTACATGTCTAATTATTTTGTCATTGACTTTGGAGCTTTTTCCAAGAGACTAATTTATCCTCCCAAATATATAATTAAATCATCGTAGACTACATAGTAACTGCTGGCACAGCAGTAGGCCACCAGAGCGGGATGCAGGGACCTGTTAAGGATAGGCTCCTTGCGGTCCTGGGTTCGAGTCCCAACCTTTGCAGCAGGTCCATCTCCTCTTTATAAACCATTTCCTGGAAAACAACATTTTCCATTGAGTAAAAAAATAAAGTTAATTTCTTTATCTTCACTGAAAGGATCAGAATTATATTTTAATCTGCAATTCTCTCTCAGAATGAACAGACATCAGATTACAAATCTGCTTGATAAGACATATCTCATTTACACAGATTTTCTCTTTTGCCATAGCTCACTCACTCTTTGAACATATTTCATATGTATACTAAGCCTGGTTCTGCTGGAGGTTTCTTCCTGTTAAAAGGGAGATTTTCCTCTCAACTGTCGCCACAAGCATGCTCAGTGTGAGGGAATGCCTTCAAGTCAATGAGTCAATGCAATCAACTGGTTTTTTCTTAGATTGACTGGATGATCTGGTGAACTGTAACGTGCCTTGAGATGACATGTGCTGTGAATTGGTGCAACAGAAATAAACTGAATTGAATTGACTTGTAGGTTTTTTTGTTTTGAATCATGCAAACCAAAACTCTGTAAAAGCAGGATATCAAAATCATTAAATCCGATTTTTTATATTTCCTGCAGTTGCAGAATTTATTTTTCTCTGTGCTGACAAGTGAAAGAACCTGGAGGGGCTAAAGGTTATGAGCCATACGTCATACTTCCATACTTTTGAGACCATAGACTCAAGAAACCAGTACCAGGTTTCTTGTTACCAGTACTGCACTTTTCTTCTATCTGCTCCTTTATCTATGGTAGTATAATATAAATATCTCATTTTAAGTTTGGATACAATTTAGTCTAAAATGGTAACTTCTTCCTCTGGTCTCCCAGCAACTAGGATCAGCGAACATGGGGGAAAATTTGTAGGTATGCATCCTTTCTCATCCAACATGGAGCCCAGCATAATTAAAACCTATCTGCAGGGTGTCTGAACACTAAGCAGTCTTCATGTTGTCTTTGATGTCCTTTTCTTAGGAGACCCTAAGGGTTGAAGCTAAAGCTGAGGTTGGACACGGGTCATTTTGCAGACACTGTACCAAGGAAGCTTTTTCTATGCTGACAGTTGTGTGTGCAGTTCTGCTAAGGTTGCAGGCTTGTCTTGAGACCAGGATGGACAATCCAGCTTGAGATGATGTAAATCCAGTGATGGAATCAACTACCACCCACCTTAATCCCAGTTAAACCTGGTTTATTTTCAGACACCAGGACAAAGGTATGCCCCCATTCCGCAGACACTCTGAGGCACCTCCCCAAAATTGTAGGTGACCTCAGACAATGCAGCGGATAGAGTCGCAGGAGGAGAGACAGGAGGCGTCTGATTAGTCAATTCTACATCCACTCTACACTATGCATATTTCCTGTTTGGTACCTAATGACAGAAACACTGGCCCCAGTGCCATCCACAACGCCTGGCACACCTCGGACACTATCCCAGACACCGTACAGGATGCTAGTTTGTAGCTCTGAGCGACGGTCTGTTGCTTCGCAACTGAAGCCAAAACACGCAACGCCACGGCCAGTCTTTGGGAACACTCACGGGTGAACTGTGTGTCATCCGGCGTTGGATGAGAGGTTGTAGACGGCGAACAAGCCTGTCAAACCAAAACACGGACACCCATATTCCTAGCTAGTTCGTGATTGTCCCTCTTGCATTGTGGCGTGGAATAAACATAGCGCAGACCACGCTTCAAAATTAGGCATAAATCCAAAAATATCTGCGTCATACCTGCGACAAGCTCACTGCGACACACTGCCGCAGGAGTATAACCAGTCCTTTAATCTGTTTCAGCTCATGAAGCTGCATGTTTAACATGATCTGGTTTTTAAAACAGAAGCTGCCTTGTTTAGTGATGGAGAAGCTGTTAGACTTGAAATGAGGATGACTTTCTGGGAAATTTCATTTGCAGTAGTTTTGTTCTTGTTTCTTTTACAGTGGTGCAGACATGTTCACAAGTCATTTTTTCTGCAAGTCAAAGTCAAGTCTCAAGTCTTGAGAGCTCAAGTCCAAGTCAAGTCTCAAGTCTTCATAATCAATTAATCGCGCAATAAATTCTAATCACTTGATTAATTAAAATAAGCTTAGCTTGTTTGTAGCACAGATGCTAACCTATTACACAGTGACCAACCTTTCCGGATTGGTTGACATGTGGCGGATAAAATTAGAAGTGGTGAACCCAGCATCGTGTATTTTTTTTCTACAGAAGCTGCAGTTTGCTGCTCTTTTATTCCCACCTTACGTAAAGTTTTTGTAGCCAAAGGTTATTATGAACGGTGGGACCGAAACAGGGGTGCTAATCATCGCCTACATATCTGTATAGGTTGCATGCATGCATGCGCACGGGCGCGCGGGCATATATGTCACATAGCGTTGCATCAGTGACGTCAGTGCTACGTGACAGTTTGACAGCCCCTCTGCCGTTTCTTTATTTTCCTTTTACCTCTGCTGTGTGCGGGTAAGGAGGGCGCAAAAAGTTGAGTTAGCAAAACAAAAAACACTTAGAAATAAAATATTGTTCACAAGTCGGAAATCACGAGTATCAGTCGAGTCTGAAGTCCTTCAAATGCAAGTGTAAGTCAAGTCTGAAGTCAATAAATATGCGACTCGAGTCGAGTCACAAACTCGACTCCCCCTCTCTGCAGTGGTGTCGCCCCCTGCTGTCCCTTCCATACATTGCACTGTAGATGTAGTATCTGTGGTATCTTGGCTTTGTGATTGAGAACAGGAAGATTTTCTCTTCTTGTTTTGTAGTCTGATTCTGCAAAGATTAGCATTGCTTCCTCCTCAGAGTGCAAACTAAATCACACAGCAGATTCTCCGTGAGAGTACAGCTACAGAAAACAAATATTCACCACCATCAATGAATAAAAAAACAGCCATAAGTCAATAGTATTAATTTCCTAAAAGCTTTGTTTTGACAACTAGTGTACTACTTATAAGTCACAGTTATTATGCAGTCAGTGTGTCTTCCTATATTTCATGAAGCCGATACAAGCCCAGATTTATTGGTTTTACAGAAAGATGTTTCCCAGGTGCGGGAAGGCTGGGGCAGACAGAGCAAGAAAAGACATGAAAGTGATTTTCTCTCTACACTCCTAATTACTTGTCTTCCTCCATCTCTAAAAATAAATTCATATTTCATAAGGTGTCTTTGCCTCAGCACACAGCCACCCTGCCAAACTATCTGTGTGCAATGCGCTGTCATTTTGATTATGGATACTTAGCAAAAGTGGAAGGGGAAATAGGAAAAAAAAAAAGGATTTCTTCCAATTATCTGTGCTAACGGTCTTTGCAGAGACTTTGACCTCAACCTCCTTGTATCTTAGCAATTTAATTTAACCCCGGCCGTGTGTTGTACGTGCTAATTAAAAAGCATTTCAAAGAGAAACTCACACTGGGAGCCGTGGAGAGAGAAAAGTGGAGAGAAGAAAAAGTGAGATGGTGACAGATAAAAAAACACTTTCACATGAAAAGAGGTGATGGCTATGAGTGTTTTGAAAGAATATCTCAAATGCCTCAGTAGGTTCACAACAAGGTGGAACTCAAGAGAAAAGGAGTTAAGACAAGCAGGAGATGTTTGTGTGGGAATAGAGACAGTTCTGTTCTCCTTAATCTCATTTATATCAACCTTCAAGTTGGATCTTTGTACAATTATTGATCTGTGTTAAATAACACCACGGTTCATATGCCAAACTATTTCTAAATCTATCAAAACTCGTTACTCTTTCCTCTTAAATCTGTGTTAACAATGAGCCGCTCGATGTTTGAAATGAATATGAGGGAAGTTTACTTAGAATCAACTAAAGTGGAAAGATTAACAGGACGAGTTTACAGAATCAAACGGAGACTAAACAGGACATTTTTTGAATAAACAAATACTGATTATAATCTGAGAATTACCATGAGTAAAGGGTTTTCCCTGAACCCATGGAAATCATTTAAGATGCCTGAAGGAAGGAGATTTAAGGTTGAGTTAGAAAAACCAAACCAGGGATTTGGAACCAGCATTGATCCGATTGCTTTGGGCAACAGAAGCACGTAAAAAAATAAATAAATAAGGCCCCTATATCTGCCCTGCTTGTGCCCCAGTGATCTTGGGTGCTTCTGGATAACAGGGCTCACATCGCCTCTTTTTCTGTCCTGGGCCTTGTAGGGTGAGTCTGGGGCCGCCCACACCTCCTATTAAGCATACTTTCCTCCTGAAGAAGCTTTGTGAATCCTTTACACATGATCATGCTCATGCATTGGCTTCCAGATACACATTAATACTAAATACTAAACAGCAGCTACAGAAATATACCACCCAGAGTAACATCTGACCCCAACTCACATGGAAAAGGATATCCACTGCTGTTTAAGCTTTTTTTTTTAAAGTTTACGTCGGTTGTTGGTTGCCTTCTTTTTGCTGTTATGTTCCCTGTTTTCTGTTCCTCTCGTCTCATAAAGGTATGTAAGCAGAATCTTAGGATTTACTGTATATCTTTTGTATACAGTGGTTCCCAGCACCGGTCCTCAGGGACCCCAGCCCCTCATGTTTTAATGTGTCTCGGTTCCAGCACCCTACAACCAAATACCGCAGAACCCTGTTGATCTACTCCGAGTGGAGATGTCAGAGGGAGATGTCTAAAACATGTAGGACAGGGTCCCTGAGGACCAGTATCAAGGCATAAAAGCTAACTAGCTGTCTCTGTTTACAGATTAGGGAACTGGGGTCGTTTCCAGTTTCAGTAACAGTTCATTTATTTCTATAGCACCAATTCACAACATATGTCATCTCAAGGCCCTTTACAGTTCAGCAGATTATAAAGTCAAACTGATTCAAAGTTTTCTATTTAAGTAAAACCAGTCGATTGCATTGACTCATTGACTCAAAGGCAATCCCTCACATCAAGCATGCTTGTAGCGACAGTGGAGAGGAAAAACTCCCTTTTAACAG
>NW_015150712.1:761836-763965 GCF_000732505.1 Cyprinodon variegatus
GAGATAGCTCAGAATAACCTGAGCCACTCTAACTATAAGCTTTATCAAAAAGGGAAAGTTTTAAGCCTAGCCTTAAAAGTTTCCATGTTACAAAACAACTCAGCAAGGTCATGTGCTTCTAATCAACACCTGCCAGAGGAAGGGTTTGTCTGAACCACATGTTTGCTTCCACAAGGGGAGGAATGGCAGGTTTAAGGTCAAATCCAACTTCTACTTCTTGAGTTTCATTTAGGTAAAGTGGTTTTATGAGCAATTTTGGCAGAGGGTGTAGGAAGAGATGAAAGCAGGGCGGATACTAAGATAGAAGGGATGAGGGCTCTCCATATCCAAATCCATCAGAAAGATGTGCCGTCCCATCTCCAATTAGCTGCTTCATTTCCAAGTGGAAATGAGCGTGCTGGGAATCAGTGCCTGGCAGCGTTACCTCCTCTCCAATATCTTCCAGCGATCAGGAAGGAGAGAGGAGGAATCCTCAGGACAACAACACGGCTCGTCAGTCGGTCTTATTAACAAGCTCTGACCTTTATGACCACCTAAGAAAACTCTCCTTATGTGCTTCTCCTTTCTGTCAGATGTTTTTTTCTCTTTTAAATGGTATGCAGGCTGTTTTTTTTTTAACGTTCCTGTCAGAACGTCGGATTACTCTAAGGCGGATTGCGGTTTACATGACTTTGCATTTCCGCTGACGCTTTGAAGTCTCGCAGCGCGGCCTTTTTGCATCACCTCCCGTAAGACTGCGAGCGGCTGTGTGAGGGAGAATGTTTGCATGTATTATTCTGCTTATATATTTATTTAGTGGCACGCCGCTTACTTTGTTCGCAGGGATTACAGGCGGTGAGAGCTGCAGCGTCTTAAGGCCCTCACAGGCTGCCACGGCTGCCTGCCACTTCTAATGACACTCAGACTAAGACAGGCTAAGTCTATAGGCAGGTTTATTAGTTTGGAGAATGCTTGAATGAAAAAGACCTCCTTGTCTGCTGGGGGAGGAGGGGTTGTACTGTATGTGTGTCGCAGTGAAGGATTGCCCTGATCGAGCAGCTCCATCAGCTCTGCAGAGGTAAAGTGAGAAAGATGCCTTACATGACTGACATAAATGTCTGGATGCTGCACATCAAGTCTCAAACATCCCATTACCTAATGAAGAATGTAAATCTGGCTCCATCCCTCCCTCCCTGATGACTTGAGCTACTTTTATATAATAATGTCATTTAATCGTGTCTCATTGTTTATTTGACAAGGCCTCCCTCGGGGGCTGTTTCCCTATCTTACTCTGTATGCTCGGCTTGCAGCTCTCTGTGTCTTTTGTCCGCGTTCCTCATCGGGAAAAACATGGTTGCATCTCCCAAGCTCTCCCTCAGCCTGCTCTCTGCACAGACAAAGAAACAATAAAGCTGGATGAGCAGCGGAGGCAAATGTTTGTCATCACTCCTGAGCCCGTTTTGCCTGCAGTGACAGGTGCGAAGGCCAGGAGGATTGTGGGATAACTGCTGCAGCTGACACAGCTGATTGCGTGTTGTTCTGTGTTCCTCTGTCAGCTCCATGTGCGTTCATGTTTTCCACTAATTGGTGAGATATATTAGACAGCCAGTCTTGTTAGACACAGCAGACACATTGTTAAAAAAATAACAAGGTAATCAACAGTTTTTTTTTTTCTTTTCTGCACATTTTTTCAGAACAGAATCTCTTGTTCTTAGCGCCGAGTTTTCGAGTTTATTCAGCAGGTCCTGCTCTCTGCTGTACTTAGTCTGCATAAGTGCAAAACCACTAAGAGGTTTACAGAATTGCAAGTCATTAGGGACAAAAGAGTACGTCTACTGATGCAATTAAACGGACCTTTCTGAGTGGCGTGATAAACAAGTATTTTACATGGAGGCTCGATCATATGCCCACTGATACTTGCTCTGTTATCTCTACACTGAGGGGGGATTCACCATTAGGCAATACTGGGCAGTTGCCTAGGGCCCCAAGTTCCTGGGGGACACATAAAACTCTGTTTACATGAGTAGTTAATACAACTATTTGTTATTTGTGCACATTAATTATGTTTTTAATAAAAATCCTTTCACTAAAATGCCATCAGAACGCTTAGAATAATAATGTTGGATGCTGTTTTCCAACTTTATTTTCGT
>NW_015150712.1:765364-768347 GCF_000732505.1 Cyprinodon variegatus
TTTCTGACTTTATTCTCCTAATTTTACAACTATTCTTGTTATGACTTTATTCTCATAATTTTCTGACTTTATTCTCCTAATTTTACAACTATTCTTGTTATGACTTTATTCTCATAATTTTCTGACTTTATTCTCCTAATTTTACAACTATTCTTGTTATGACTTTATTCTCATAATTTTCTGACTTTACTCTCATAATTTTCTGACTTTATTCTCATAATTTTATGGTTTTATTCTTATAAGTTTCCGACTTCATTCTCATAATTTTCTGACTTTATTCTTGTAATTTTCTGACTATTCTCATTGTGACTTTTTTCTCATATTTTCCTACTTTATTGTCGCAATATTCAGACTTTATTCTTGTAATTTTCTGACTTTATTCTCATAATTTTATGACTATTCTCGTTGTGACTTTTTTCTCGTATTTTCCAACTCTATTCTTTTGATTTTCTGACTTTATTCTCATAATTTTACAACTTTATTCTTGTAATTTTCCGACTTTATTCTCATAATTTTCTGACTTTATTCTCCTAATTTTACAACTATTCTTGTTATGACTTTGTTCTCATAATTTTCTGACTTTACTCTCATAATTTTATGACTTTATTCTCATAATTTCATGGCTTTATTCGCATAAGTTTCCGACTTTATTCTCATAATTTTACAACTTTATTCTTGTAATTTTCCGACTTTATTCTCATAAGTTTTCAACTTTATTCTCATAATTTTCTGACTTTATTCTTGTAATTTTCTGACTTTATTCTCATCATTTTCTGACTTTATTCTTATAATTTTACAACTTTATTCTCGTAATAGAAAAAAAAAATCTCTAGCCTTGTTATGACTTTATTCTCGTAATTTTCAGACTTTATTCTCATAATTTTATGACTTCATTCTTGTAATGTTACAACTTTATTCTCGTAATAGAAAAAAAAAAAATCTCTAGCCTTGCCCTAACACTCCGTCATACATATTAGATATATGAATAAACTTTAAAATAAAAAATGTAGTAATTCATTTTCAATTGATCTAAATTAGTGTAATCACTTCCCCTTTGATGCATAAATAGTTGGGAGGGAGTGTCACCAGCCATTTGGATTGTTAATTTTGCTGTTACAGGCTGAAATGTCTGGAAACTCTAGTTCTACAACACAAAGGGTTAAAACATCCTAGCTTCTGTTTTCATGACAATAGGAAACCCAGAACATTTCTGGGACATACGTAGAGTTAGAGGTAGCATATTCCTAAACAGTATGAATACATGTGCAGGTTTAGTTTCCAAGATCATACTACCTACTAGTGGACCGGCAGGGACATGACACTATCTTTCGGATTTCTTAGACTTAGACAATTTAATTTAGATTTTGTACACACAGAGTGTTTACAAAACGAAATTTCATCATCAAATCAAGATAAAGTAGAAAAAAATGAATCTTTTTTAATTGATTCGCTGTCTTTTTACGCTAATGGAAACCCAAAGTAGTTGTTTATATCTCATCCCCATAACTAAATGTTTTTCAGCTTTGCATTAACCAGTACAGTACCTCTAAATCCATTTCTGCTATGTATAACTGAAGCCTTTGGTCTTGTGGTTTTAAGGCAAGAAGTTAAGTCATTTAGATGAATATTACATAAAACTTGCTCAGTATGTAGATTCTACGCCTATATTTCTACAGTCGGCTGGCCCTCGGTTGTTTTCCTTATGTCAGAGTCTGGATCCATGTAGGAGCTGCCTCATTTTAAATCCTTTGGTGTGTATGCGGTTCTGCGGGGCATCTCTTCTAAGAGCAGGGATCCCAGGGAGCTTGTTCCTGGAGGTTCACCGCTGGTTTGATCTTTCCATATTAACAGTATTCCCTGCTATGTCGGCCTCATTACTTTAGCCAGTTCAGCAGCTCTGTGACTCCCTTCCTGCACCGACTTGTGTCGGCCACCTTTAACTACCCTATTTTTTTTCTTCCTCCAGTCAGACTCCTCTTTCATCCACTATTCACTCTGTGTCTGTTTGTGTGGCGCAGCTGTGCCTTTGACCTGAGCTTTCATTTAGCCAAGACAAGGAGGTGGAGACGCTGTGTCTTTAACTGCAAGAGGAATCTGTTATTGATTAAAATTGACCTCTGCCCCCCCCCAGCTAAGCAGACCCAGACAGTAGATGAGGAGTATTGCTGGGATGAGACTGTTCTTCACAGGTCTGAGGCGGATATTTGATCAGCAGTAACTAATCTGGTGTTAACCTGCACTACAGTCGACTGCATCTGTTGTGACTCAACTTCACTGATGGTTTGTTGTGTGAAGTTAAAGACCAGGAAGTCAAACGATTGAATCTTTTGGTCTGGTGTGCATATCAGAACTCACAATTCATTCAGATTTGATTAAACTTTAATGAGTCTCACAGGATGCAGGATTTACTTTCTGTAAATGGAGAAGCAAAGTTTTGTTTAAAGAAAAAAGAAAATGGATAAATATCAATTTCATCTCACAGAGCTGTAATACGCCAGAACGTGTCCTTGTTCTCCTTCAATTCTCCATCATATTTTTCTGATAGAGAACTAAACTCATGGTTCAACTAATTTCCATGTCAACAAAGCATCCCCAGATCACCACACCGCCACCACCATGTTTTACTGCAGGTTTAAAGCTTCACTTCTTGAAAATTTGTATTTCTTCAGACCTTAACGAACCCTTCCTTCCTTAAAGGTCAATGTTTTCATATTCAATCCACAGAAAATGTTCCACAAAGTCCTGGATGATGATGATGAAGATGTCGTGCTCTTGGCACCATAGGCTGGATTTTACTCATTCTCCTCTCTTCTGATTTTGCTCCACCCTGCGTTCATTATCTCTTGTCAGATTCACCTCTTCCTTCTGCCACCGGATCCCAGGCAATGGTTCCAGATTATTCGACCTTCTAGCAGTGTCAGGGTTTGGTGTTGGGTTGAGGACCCAAAAGCAGAGCCAAGTTGGCAGAGGTGAATTTTGGTGG
>NW_015150712.1:769009-773447 GCF_000732505.1 Cyprinodon variegatus
GATCCAACAAAAATAACATGAACCAGAACCAAGGAGACATCAGGGGAAACCAAACTCTAGGAGCCAGGGAAAGACGAGGTAAACAGACAGACGTTTGACGAGGATCCAGCAAACAGGAACTGAAGAAGGAGGACAGGGACAAAGAGAGGGCTAACGAGAGGAATGAAAACAGGTGAGGACAGAGCAGAAAACAGAGCTAGAGGAAAGAGGACACAAGAGGGCAGCAGAGGACAACAAATGGAAAACCTGGAAGACAGGAATACCAAAAAGAAAATCATAACAGAAACAGAAACCTAACAAGCAGGTCTAATTCTAGTGTTTCTGTATGTGTTTGTTCTGCCTGATCCTGACCTGTTTCTGCCCTTGGACTTCTGAATTTTGGCCGCCCTATTCTGCTCTGTTTTGTCTCATCTGGACCTCACACCTTCTGGGCTCAGACTGAACTTTGCCAGGCTGGTGACTTTCAAGATCATAGTTATTTCCCATTTGAGTTTAAGAAGTCACTAACCTGAGTCTCTATCCCTGCAGCGTTTCCAGTGAGCCTGCCTCAGCTGACGAGCAGCTCCACGCAGCTTTTTCAATAAACGATTTTGAAGTAACCACTGTCTTTCTCTTCTGAATTCTGGGTCCTACGTTCTGAGCCAGATGACAGACGATGATCGTTTGGTGAATGTTCTTCACGTTTGTAGAGTCAGCAGTGGTTCTGGTCCATCTGGAAACTTTCCCGCCCAATGACCATTGACCTTAACTGAGGCTCTGGTCCTCCCGGATGAGTTGTTGGTGCATTCTTGGAGTATTTTCTCTTTTTTAGATGACATTTCTGTGAAGGGTTTCGTCTGTTTATCTTTACTTAGTGGTTCTGATCATGTTTCTCTGGAGACCAAAACTATTACACTGAAAAAAAAATCAAGATATAAGTAAAAACTACTTAAATTAAGTGTATTTACCCTTAATTTGAGTAGGTAAATGAGATAGTTTGCCGATGGAATGAGTATTTTTACTTTTAAAATAAGATATTTAGATAATATGCACTTGAAGACAATACAATTGTGTTTTCTTATTTTAAGTGTAAATTGTCTTGTTTCATTGCCAAAGTGCATCTTTTACCTCCTCAATCCAAGAACAAATGCACTTATTTTAAGAAAAAATTACTTATCTAGATTTGGATTTTTTCCAGTGTAGAAGTGACTTTTGACAGATCTCTTTTACCCTACTTCGTGCTGTCAGACAGGTTCTGTTAAAGTGTGTCTTTAATCCTAAAGCTCTGGCAGTAATCAGGTCTGGGTTTGGTTTTGGAAAAATCAGCATTCTCGTTATAAATAAGCTCATCGTCTAAAAACTGTTGACTAATCCAGGTTATTTTGGATGTTTAAGTGTGTTTGATATAAAGCAGAATATTCATCGTGTTCTGATTTGCTGAGCTGAGCTCATGCTGCTGTCGGAATCATCCTCCAACTGGAAATAACAACGGAGAATGAGGTTTGATATGAGTTTAGCGTTAGTTATATTCTTCCCTTTAGTGTCTGTATTTTGCATTTCTGTGCAGCAATTAGTTTCAGCAACTTGTCATTAAATTAAGTTGTTAATTTCCATGTTTTTGTCTTGTTAATTGCTGTACATAAAAAAATTTTGACATCTCAAACGTTCATTATGATTCTAAGCGGGTCAAGGAGCATGTTCTTTTTACCAGCAGATAACCCAATCCATCACGTGTTTGCGTCGATGTTCTGTCTGAAAACGTACCTGTCAATCATTCGGTTGGTCAATACCATCACCTGTCCATCCATCAAACCTGCTCCCTTTTCTCTGATGTGTTTTGGACCCTTCCGGCTCTCTGTACTGTTAATCCCTCACTGGCTGCTCCGTCAGGCCCAATTCAGGAGCTAATGCATGTGACTAATGAGCGTTAATGCTTATCCACTGATAGAACAAATGGCATCAGATAGCTGCAGTATTCTAATAGCTGGATGTGATTATACGGATGAGTGGGTATCAGAGCCTCTGTCACTCCTCTCTTCCTCCTCCTATGTCTGTTTTCGTGGCAGAAGTATAGTTTCAATTTGGTTCCATGTTATTACCTCCAGCCCCCGTCTGTGCGGCGGCAGCTCGGCTGCACAGATAGAGCAAAGGCTGCATGAAAAAAATGTGAGTGAGGGATTTCAGCAAAAGTAGAAAATAAACCTTTGTTGGAAGTAAGGTGAACATTTTGTGTGGCTGAGAAGGATGGAGACAGGGAGAGTGGGAAAAAAAGAGGAAAGGCAGGGTAATTGAAATAGGAGAGTGCTACAGAGTCCATCAGAGGGGCTACATGTGTATCTGTGTGTTAGCCGCACCACCGGAGAGAGGAGAGGCCGCGTGCCACGCTTGTTCCTGTGATTGACAGCAGAGGTAGCGGTGAACCCGGTGCTCCGTCAGCCAGCACACACACAGACATCTGAAAACACTCTGGAAGGCTCTGGGTGACCTGCAGCAAGTGCACGTATGTGACAGGTTGTCGGAGAAGCGTTTCCTGTTTTAGGTTTATGCACTTTGATAAGGTCGGCTGAGTAAAAAGACCCTCGGGGTTCAGTGTGGCTGGGATCCTTTCAGCATATGGGTCGGAGCAGAGCGGGGCGCAGCAGCTGGACGGAAATTTTTTAATCAACTCATAAAAAAAAGGTCTGAAAGGGAGAGAAACTGCAGCAGAAGCTCAACCTGACCCGGTTCTTTCAGGGCCAAGGATCAAGAAGGAATCAGCGGCAGACATGTTTTAAACTGTGTCGAGCCTGAAAATATGTTTTTTTTTTTCAGTTTAAAAATATCAAACTTATAAACAGAAGGTTTTAGAATCATTTTAAAAAGTATTTCAATTATAAACTAAATGGAAAAACTGCTTTTCTTCCATTCCCATTAAATATTTATCAATCAACATTTGAGAAAGTAAGTGATTGTTCTAAAACTATATTTATACTGATTATTAAGCAGTGTTTGTCGTTAATAATCCAATCAGAGTGCAACCATCAGAGGCATCATGGAGACTGGTTCCATTTAAAGAAGTGTTAAGTTCTAGAACAATCTCCGAGGCCATTTCTAAGTTAACAAGAACGCAAGTACAGACTCTTGTCCTCACCAAGTATGTTCTTGAGAAGAACACAGGAAAGTGTGGACTTGGGGAGAACGGGAGAATGCAGCATCAATTTGGGTTAATTGGAACAGAAGCGTTACGCGTAACGTCACCACACGCACGGCTCGTCTGTAGCTGCATTTCACCTTCCATTACCAATAGTCTCTAGATAATAATAAATTCTTATTTTTTCCTTTATTGGGGGAATAATGATTAACACAGTCAGATAAACGGAAATCAAATGAACATTTTGCCAAATAAAACAAAAAATTTGCGTTCAGAGCCAGCAGTACTTCACACAAGGTGATGCTACAGACGGGTGACAATTAGCCATAGCTGCCGTTAGCCTCAGAGCCCCGTTGGTTGCCGTGGTCCTCTCAACTTCGAAATTATTATTTTTTTTTTTTTATTATGCATTAAAGTCTTAGGTAAGCTGCTGTTCCAACCGTTGCATTTCTGAATTCTCCTGAGTGGTGCCAGACTTCACACGAGTGAATAAAGTGATGTTTGAGTGAGGTACATGTTTGAGTCCTTGCCTCACAACGCTGCCAGTTCTGTTAGCTCTACGCCTGCTGAAGACACAGACGTCCATCCCTGTGAACACTGGGACGCAACTCAATGGGAGAGGAAATTATTCTTATTTCAACCGTTGCGTATATTAGCTGCGACATATGAATCAAGATGCTATGACTGAAAAAATTTGATTGACAGATGACCGTTGATATATGATTGGCCGAATTTAGATGTTCAGGCTGACGTATAATTAACTGGCCTTCATAAAATAAAATAAAATAAAATGGAAATTTTGTTGCAATATAGTCCGATAAGGAGTATAATTTTAAGATATAACATTTAGATATGACTTCCCTTCCACTTTAAATCAGTAAATGGGCCATATAGTGACGCTTAAATGTATAATGTTCTCGCCTCAAATGTCACTTGAAAATCACTTAAAATGTACTTTTACAGAACAACAGCAGCAGAAAAGAGAACTTTTAACTTAATAGTCTGAGCTCTGTGAGCGCTCCCCTGGAAGATGCTGCTGCCGCAGTGCATGCTGGGACAGCTGTCGATCTCAAGAATGGACAAGTCTCCTCCTATGCACCCTGGGTAAACAGGAAGGGACGAGAACAACATCCGGTGAATTTGTCCGTTCTCTGTCTTGTTGTTCTTGTGAATTGGAACAGTTCTAGGGCTGAGGATGATGGCGTTTTTTTGGAGTACATGAGCACATGGGAAAGCACAAGTACACATATTGAGAAATGACCCGTTTTGACCATCCATCCATCCATCCATCCATCCATCCATCCATCCATCCATCCATCCATCCATCCA
>NW_015150712.1:773492-777080 GCF_000732505.1 Cyprinodon variegatus
CATCCATCCATCCATCCATCCATCCATCCATCCATCCATCCATCCATCCATCCATCCATCCATCCATCCATCCATCCATCCATTTATTTTCTGACAAGTTTAATCCCAAGTGGGGTCATGAGGGGTGCTGGTGCCTATCTCCAGCTGTCTAGGGGCGAGAGGCAGGGTCCTCGACAGGTCGCCAGTTCATCGCAGGGCAACACAGAGACAAAAAGGACAAACAAGTATTCATGCACACACTCACACCTACGGATACTTTAAAGAAGCAATAACCTAACAGTCTTGTTTTTGGACTTTGACAGGAAGCCAGAGTACCCGAGGCGAACCCACACACGCTCAGGGAGAACAAGCAAACTCTATGCAAAAAGACCCCGGGACGGGAATCGAACCCATAACCTTCTTGCTGCAAGTGCTACCCACTGTTCCACTGAGAAGCCCAAGTTTTGAACATCTCCCATCTCAACACTCCTTTATCTGAACATGTAGAGAGGATGGACCACGTGCAAACCTACCAGGACATGAAGGTCCACCTCATTTAGAACTATTTACACTTTCTGATGGACACAGCAAACATGAAAGAAGCTACTTTGCTCAGTCAGACTGATGCTGAACCTTTTTAGCCAAGGTTCAAACCCCCACCCAGAGCTAAAGGAGACAATAAATGAAGCTGAATGGAAGAAAGCTGAAGGAGAAGCACAAAAGTCTGTTTGATGTTGAAGGTTAACATGAATCTCTAAATGTGTGAAGAGAAAGAAACCAAACACCCTCATTAGCAGCCAGTCCAGTGTTTAGATGTGTTTTTCAAATCAGGAGGATTCAATCCAGGTGGATATCTTTGACTTCCTAACTAGAAGTAGCAAACTGACAACGTCAGAGAGACCATCAGAGGATCTGTGGAAGACAAAGGATCTAACTTTCACAGATGTTCTCCATCCATTCTGAGCTAGAAATGTTTCACAAAGCAAACAGCAGATCTACAGTACAAAGTCTACACTCAGCAGTGCTGAAATAAAGACTTGAGTTGCTCCTCTGTTTTCTCTCCTACTTCAAAATTATCGACCACCTTGTTAGTCATGGTTCAAATGTGACAATGTAGGGTTCCAAAAAAGTTAAAAAACAATCCAGTGGACTTTGTTTCTATGTTTGAAGATGTTTCGCTTCCCATCCAGGAAGCTTTTTCAGTTCAAAATGTCAGAAATAGCGTTGAGTTCGAGGTTTTATACAGTAGCCCCACAAAGCCTTGCTTTTGCTTAGAAAACATGCAAATTGAAACGGACGAACGGGTCCAACCCTTAGGAAAGGGGGTCGTTGGGGTTCCTGTGTTACCCTGCAATGCTCCATACGTTAAAGGGAATTGTTGGCCTGGCTGAATAGGCGAGGTCTACTTTTCCCCTGTAAAGGGTTGGGGTTGCGATGATTGCAGGAAGGAATACTCAATTGCTGCATTGTAGGTTTTTGAAAGATGAAATCTGAGTCCACCTCCTCTGTTTAATGTTGAGTTTTCTTTCTTAACATAGATGGCCTCCTTCACACCCCAATCAAACTGACTGATTTTTTTGGCCAAAATGTGAACATTACGGTCCTCAAAGGAATGTCCTTTGTCCATAAGATGTAGATGTACCACAGTCTAGTCCTAAGGAAGTCGCTCTTCAATTTAGGCTCTTTATTTCATTGATATTTTATTACTGCAGTAATTTTTTTCTTTTTTGCGGGGGGAAGGGGTTGTAGAGTGACTGACTTCCTAGATTTAAAGGGGTGATATAATGATAGGGTATAAGGTATTTGGTGCTGGTCCTTAAGGCCTCTGAATAGGGTGTGCCACATTGGTTGGGCTTTAAATGGCATATTTGCTGTTCTATGAGCCCTAATGCAGCCAGGTTAAAAACCCTAGAATGAAACAACTGTTTTTTTTTCCTGCCTTTTATGGTTTGCTCATGAATATTTATATGAGCTGTGCGTTGACTGCTGCTGTGCTGCTGAACAAAGACTCAGGTCTACTTTTCATACCTAAAAAAAATGTCTGGGCGGAATTTCAAAATCGTCTGGGATTTTGGTCAACTACAGTGCAGCAGAACCGAGCCGTGAGCTCACGGCTCGGTTCTGCTGCACAGTAGTTGAACCAAATTCCTTTGAAATTCCCCCCGGACAGATGACCATGATTGACATGTCATGGAACCAATCCTATACAATGGACCGTCTTTGTTGATTGGTTAGAGTTATTCATTGTTTTCTCACTGTAGTGGGGACCATTTATTTTAGTTTCACTTCCAGACCATCTGTTTCACTGCTGGGTAAGCTGCTGTGGGGAGATCTTTAAGCCGCATGGTAAAAAAAAAGCTTTAAAAAAGATCTACTGCACCTTTAAGTAATTTAAAAATAAATTTTGACTGCTCTCTCTATTCATTTTTCTAATTTATTTCATTTGCAAAAGAAAGACTAAATTGTATAAAATTTATTTTGTATGTAATATAAAAACCACTATACGATCACATTTCACAAAAAGAAAAAATGTTGTCAAAACTCACATTAAAAAGAGTTTGTAAATGGCACAGTCTGTTCACAGTACACACTGTATACAGAGACTAGTGGACTAGTAGGGAAGCTCACTGCTTTATTTATGTGTTGTTGACTACCCCTTTCAGTAAATTACATAAAATCCAACCAACTGGCATCAACGTGTGCATGACAGGACGGGTATGGGAAGCTGTTACACATGTAATATCTGATGATGTACCAAAAGTCCTAAATTGATGATGTACATGTAATATACATGTATTGATTAGAGTTTTTTTAATTACATTACAGTTTTTTTTTTATGGTGAATCTCTGTGAGAGTGGGGAGTACCAAGATGGCGGCAGGTGACTTTCCAGTGTATCAGCAATCCAGTGAATAAATGGAGAGCAGAGATTAAACCTATGGAAGCAAATCGTTACCATATTTAAATGAAAAAGCATTTTCAGAAATGCTTTTTCATTTTAAGAATGTGGCTGCATTGTTTGACTCATAAATGAAATTAGTAATCAATCATCCTATTTGCATTTTCATTTTCTTCTTCAACACAGCTCATCCTTTTACTTAATTAAAAGAAAAAAGAAAAAGACATTTTAAATTTATTTTTTCAAAATGTAACCCAGCAAATACCAAATAATAAATACCAAAAACCCAAATTCAATTTGAAATGTAAAATTTGAAAATAAAAAAAGCATTTCCAAAAATGCTTTTTTATTTTAAGAATGTGGCTGCATTCTTTGACTCATAAATGAAAAACAGTAATCAATCATCCAATTTGCCTTTGTATTTTCTTCTTTAAGACTGCACATTGTATGTCATAATCAAAACACATAAAGAAAACACAGCGGACATTGCTTTTTCATTTTCATGGTCTGCCTGCAAAGTACTGTCCATAACTCGAAGATGAAAAAGCAGTCTGTGTTGGGATCCTGAGGCTTGCCCACCAGAGGGCGCTGAGGATCCCTTCCTAGGGGTTTGTGTTACTGTTGGGATCTGGGGTTCTGTCTACCTTTCTCCACCAGAGGGCGCATTGGATCTCCTGAAGCTGGAGCTGACTTCACCAGCTGTTCCTCATC
>NW_015150712.1:777896-780267 GCF_000732505.1 Cyprinodon variegatus
AAAAGCATTTCTGGAAATGCTTTTTCATTTTAAATATGGTAACGATTTGCTTCCATATAAATCTACCGATAGATAAAACTTAGCATTTTCAATCTAACGCCCCTAGTGGTCTAAAGAGCTTGTTTGCAGCTTTTCTTAATTGTAGCTACTTGCACAGCGTTTTCCCTTTGCTTTTGTGTTAGCCTCACTTTTGTGATTTTCTATGGTTCTAGCATTTTCCCTTTGCATCTTTTTTGTTTTGCATGTGTTTGCCCCTTTTTTTTAAGCACCCTTTTTATCTGCTGTGTGAAGTTGCAATGTTTTGCCTCTGCCACGTTCAGTATCTCACCCATTTCTGGGCTCCCATCCACTTTGGCCTCATCACCTGTCTCCTCTGAGATAATATGTTTCATGAAGTCAAAGCAGCTGCAGCCTAAATCCTGTTACAAACTGAAAAATATATTAAAGATGCCAGAGTCACCCATAGGTAAAGATGTTGATGCCATCGCCGGTGATTAAGAAAGCTGAAAGGCATCAAAAGAAGCATGTGAAGAAATGGTGATGTGAACAAAAACATCAGTCTGATGCTCGCAGATGCCTCCTCTGCAGGAAGGCGCTGAATTCAGGCAGAGCAGAGGCCAATCAGTCACAGTGAACATATGCCAGCTGAGCGTTTTCAGCCGTGGCCTTCATCTCCATGCCCGTCAGGTCTTCCGTGGCACTGATCACAGGATCGGTGCTGTGGGGGTGAGGCCCAGAGGCCATGCTTAAAGACTGAAATCCGTTACAGGACCCAGTAATTAGCTCTGCAGCTGGGCTCCTCACTTTGATCCTCATACTGATCAATTGAGATCACAGTGGCTTGATAAATAGGCACTACCACAGAGTGGGTTTGGTTTGGTTTGTACATGACTGGTGCTTGATCATGGTGTGTACAGTACTCTCTTTTATGCTTCTGTTTGACTCTCATTGATATTCAGCTTCTATTATTCATTTGTACATAATAAACTGCCCTGCAGTCGTACCTTCCTGAGGGAAACCAAATCTAAAAACAATTTTTAGATATTTCCTTTGAGATCTTTCTTTACCTCACCGCAAGTCATTAGCTGCAGAATTGATGTCTTTCTGAACTTTCTCATTTTCAGATGTGTCCTTAGAAATACAGATAGTGGCCGCCTCCAGGCTCACAGTGCTTCCTGCACTTATGTTTATGCACACAGGAACAACCATGATGAACCATTAAAATAATGCATGGAATAAATTAAAAGCAGCATTTCCTCTATGTTCTGAAACCAAACGGCCGTTGAGCGTTATCCCTAAAACCATAAATGGGTTTGAATGTTTTCTAAATGACGAGGTGACTGCAACAGACCTCTCTGTTCATTTAGAAAAACAGAGCAATTTAGTTATGAAAATAATCAGAGCTGCAAAGATGGGTTGGCTTGTTCTTTTTGCCTCTGGCTCAGGAAGAAAGAGGAATATTGAATCTAAGGGTAAAAGCAAATAGATGTTAGGAGAAGTGAACCTAATTCTGTTTATGTTACGGCTAGTTCATGTTACCCTCCTTTATGACAGAATACAGCCTTCAATTCAATTCAGTTTATTTATATAGCAAATCACAATCTCAAGGTACTTTACAGTTCATCAGATTATACAGTCAAATTGATTCAAGGTTTTCTATCTAAGGAAAACCAGTTGATTGCACTGACCCGAAGGCAATCCCTTAATCCCTGTTAGTCACAGTCAGAGAAACAGGACTACACTGAAAAACAGGCCAATCTCAAACATCTATAAACAACGGTGTTGATGGCAGCAGCACAGCTGATATTTCTCTCCAGGATGGAGACACAGCCAAACAAGAACAGACCAGATGAAGCTACTATGAGAAAAAGCAGAGTTAGAGCAGCAAGAAGGTTGTGGGTTTGATTCCTGACCCAGTATCTTTCTGTGTGGAGTTAGCATGTTCTCCCTGAGCATGCTTGGGTTCTCTCAGGGTACTCCAGTTCCCTCCAACAGTCTAAAAACATGACTGTTTGGTTAATTGGATTCTCTCAATTCTCCTTAGGGGTGAGTGAATGGTTGTTTGTCTCAGTGTAGCCTTGGGATGGACAGGCAACCTGTCCAGGCTGGACCTCGCCTCTTGCATGAAGACAGGTGGAGATAGGCACCAGCAACCCAGCTTGGGATGAAGCTTGTCAGAAAATGGATGGATGGATGGATTCTGCATAGTGGGAGAAAAGAGATAGAATGAAGCAGAATGATGAAAAAGGTGTCCCTATGTCCTCCAGCAGTCTAAGCCTATAGCAGCATAACTATAGAGATAGCTCAGGATAACCTGAGCCACTCTAACTATAAGCTTTAACAAAAAGTAAAGTTTTACGCCTACCCTTAA
>NW_015150712.1:780492-781954 GCF_000732505.1 Cyprinodon variegatus
TGAAACAATTATATCTCTGACGTCATGATCCAAACGATCATAAACAATCTGCTGGACAACAAAGTTGGACCCAACTGACGCTCAGAGCGCAGAACAACCACAGTGCCTTGTTTCCTAACGTGTCTGCAGTAAGACGCTGTAGAACAGCCCCAATGCTTGAGACCTAAAACTGGAATAGAAGAAGAGGAGTTTCTGCGACACACTGCCCTAAACTCTCTCTTTTCACAGAGCTGATTTCCCAAAAAAAAGCTTTAACAGGCAGACAGAAGAGGGATTTGATCATTTTAAAAAGTGTTTTTGAAGTTTAAATTTGTCCAACCTATAATCAAAATGTTGGACTCCTGATTTAAAACAGGAAAACTGTTTTCAGTGACAATGCTTCCTCACTCAGGCTTTCAGTCCTTTTTTTATTCTCACCTCAAGAGATTGAGAAGATGTCAAAAATAAAACAGTTCCCATATAATTTACAGCAGCAACTCTAACGCCATCGTCTTTGCTTATTCCTATGCTTCTCCTCGGACTCAGGAGGCTTGACAGACATTTGATGCAGATACGTGTTTATTTAAGCACTTGGACAGAGCCAATAGTCTCTTGATGTTGGCCTCCTGATCTGCTGTCTGAACAAACACAAACTGTCGACTCTGTCAAGGAAGATAAGGCAAGCGCCGAACACTCCTGATGATTGACTGACATTTAGGGAGAGAACAGCATGTTCTTGAGGATCTTCATCTCGTCTAGCTGCGTCCGTTAGTTTCCCTTTCTGTTTCCCCTCCTTTTTTGTCTTCCTTATATCTTTTTTTTAACCTCTCATCCTCCTTTCTGCAGTTTTATCGTATTGTTCGGTCTAATCACTACCTGCCATCTTCCATCTATTCTTCTGCTTCCTCTTTGTCCTTCATCCTGCCTGTCACTGTCACTGCTTTCTTTTGATCCGTTAAGTTTACTACATCTTATTTGTTCCCATGAAAAATGTGTTATATACTGTTTCTGACTGATTAAAATCTGTCTTTATCAGATTGGAAAATTTGAAAAGAGAAAAGGGAAGACGTTCAAAGAAATTAAACTGAGGTGTCTTTATTTTAGTAAGTTTTATAAAAAAAAAAAAAAAGGTGCAATGTTAGGCAACTCTAAATAAAATGTGTTTTTAACCTTAATTCAAGAGTTTAGGGTTTCAGCACTTTTACAGTTTTTAGAAAGTTTTTTTTTTCCAGATTAGTGAAACTATATATTATTCTATAAGGTAAATATCAGCTGTGCTGCTTCCATCAACACCTTTGTTTATAGATGTTGGAGATCGACCTGTTTTTCAGTGTAGTCCTGTTTCTCTGACTGTGCCTGGATGGATGTGCTCTCTTCATCCTCTGAAACAGGAGCTGGCTCAGAGCTCGTCTGCCTGGCTGCGTGTTTCCTGGACGGGGCCGCCTTTTACAGTTGCCTTTTGTATCTATGCTTCTTTTTCTAT
>NW_015150712.1:782769-785684 GCF_000732505.1 Cyprinodon variegatus
CGCCTGTGGAGCTGGTTGACAGTTGCATTTTGTATCCCTTTGCTTTTTCTGTGGCTTTTGTCTCCTTGAACCCCAGTCGGCCTCAGCGGATGGCCGCTCACACTGAGCCTGGTTCTGTTCGAGGTTTCTTCCTGTTAAAAGGGAGTTTTTCCTCTCCACTGTCGCTACAAGCATGCTTAGTTTGAGGAATTGCCTTTGATTCGACAAGTGCAATCAACACGTTTTCCTTAGATAGAAAATTTTGAATCAATCTGACTCTATGATCTGACTGCATTGTCCCAGTAAAGAGCATTTAGATGACATGTGAATTGGCACTATATAAATAAACTGAATTGAAATTAAATTTTATTCAAACAAAATAAAAGCTGCTTCTTTATGTTTGGTTCTAGTTCTAAAGAGTAGATCTGATTCAGAAGACCTGAGAGGTCTGGTTGGTTGATCCACTGGCAACAAGTCTGTAATGTATTTTTAGCTTCTATTTGTCGCTAAATCATTTTTTATTGTTATTTCACTGAGAACAGCAAAACTCCACAACCCTGACAAAGGGATGGAGAGGTGGACAGATGGACAGACAGAAGGACGGTCTGATGGACTGTCAGACCAAGGGAAAGAAGGATGGATGGATTCTTCCTATTTTCTTAGCAGCTTTATTTCTCCTTTTCTCCCTCCATTTTCTCTCTGCTGTAGCGATTGTCCCTGAGAATCCTGCTGACGTAGAGGGTGAAATTAAACCCTTCTGTGAGGAGACGAGATCAGTGCAGCCAGGCGATGGCAGCAGGCAATCCAACAGGTCCTGATTAATGTGCATCAAGTAAAACAAACAGCATCAACACCTCGTTTGCTGCAGCCAGCCAGCTAAGGCTAAAAAAATTCAGCAAACCTCCCCCAGACATCACTCTTCTCCCTCAGCCTTACCCTGTGACTCCTTATGCCGCAGCACCGCTTATGTCGTCTCCAACCCAACAAAAGGTCACACTCTGCCGCTGACCCTTTATCTCATTAGTAATAAAACTTCCCGGAGAAAAGTGAGTGAAAAGTTGCAGCCTATTTCAGCGAGCTTGTTATATTTTGCTGCAATGTGGCTGATTGCTGTTTGAGGCTGAAGAGGTGGCGGAGGCCAGAAGCAAACTTTTGTATAAATGACATAATTGGCATGAAAACCTGCTAGCGTGAGAAAAAGGTGTACCGGAAGGTTCTGTGCTGGCCAGAATTAACTTAACTAGGCTTAATTCAGAAAATGACACCATGATGCCTCATTTGGTGACAAATGGTGGAGTATTAGTTGGACAGGGACAGATTGCTTTCATTAAAAAGTGTCCCTCCCGTTTGCATAGTGAAAGCTAATTGCTAGATCATTGCTACTTCGCTGAATTAGTTCTCTGTTTCAGCTCATTTCTGTCGTTTCATCTTTCTCATCCTGGTCCTGCTATCCTCAGGCCTACCTGGTTGTTTCCGTTCCTGTTTCATAATGTTCTGCAGTCACAGCGTCTTTGCTTTCACATGTATTTATCAAACACATCATGGAGAACGGTTTCCTCTCACACTCTGCTGTGAGTGAATGCACAGGCGCGCATGCTGGGCCCCGGATAGACTAATCACGCTGCAGCTGCATGAGGTGTACGTTGCCGGTGTTGGTGGCAGAGGGGTGGGGGGGGTTGCCCGTTCACACAGTATTGTTAAAGTGTGCACGCGTGTTTTCTTTTACCCCACTTGGACAAATGTGCGTGCAATTTCCTGGCACCTAATTGACAGGAAGCGGAACAGTTGTTGGAGCAGAGGCGCCTTTTGATTCGGGTGTCTAACAGTAGATTAGACACTCCTGCCTGTTCAGCATGGAGCTGTCATTCCCTCCCCGTCAGCACCCTGGTGTCTTTCTTCCTACTTTCCATAACATTGCTTCTTTTTGACTCGGCGCTCGCTCTGACGTTCATTCAGCTGCATACCTTTCTCCTGCTAATGAGTGCTGTTTAGACAGAGGGAGAACTTCCCTCTCATTCCACCTCTGTTTAGGGATCCGGCACCAGATATTCTCCCATTTAATGATCCACTCTGGGACCAGGGCTTCAGAAGGTGTTAAAAAACATTAGTGGCTCCTGGGTCTGTCCCCGCCTTGTCGTACCTTAGCTGCAGTGTGCCGTGAGAGAGCTGATGGAATCAGATGAGCTTCACCAGCTCCTGTTCCGCTGGCATTCGATGAACAGGCGCACAGGGGAGGAGATGAAATGAAGCAGCATTTATTTTATGAAAGGCTGAACAAAATATTGTTTTCAGATTACCTGAGACCAGTTTAACCTCTGCAGAAGATTAAGTCTAATAATATGACAAGGCCTTTATAGGGCAACCGGTGAAAAACTATGAAAATGAAATTGTCAAGCCAATAGTGTAATTGGTATACAGGAAAAGACCTAATTACCTTTGTAGCACTAAAAAATAGAGATATTTTGATGGGGAAAAATAAATTTCAATGTAATAACAAGAAACAACAACTTCCCGAAAATATTAAGAAAAATAACAACAGTGCTTCTATAAGAAATTCATGACAAGCACTCTGAGAGTAAAATAAACACATTTCTATTGGTAAAACATAACATTAGAGGTATTAACGCTGATACTGGCACATGTATTAGTTTATAAACCTAAATGTTAACAAGGCATATTAACTTTTTAACCTTTCAATTATCTTTTTACCTTTTTTTCTTGATTTAACTTTTTTCCAACTTAATTTACTGTAGGTAATATATCATTCAAGACCTCATCTAATTGGTCAAATACCAAAATAAGATGAACAGCCATGTAGCAGAATCTTTGCTGAATGGCTGGACATACACTCACCGGCCACTTTATTAGGTACCCCATGCTAGTAACGGGTTGGACCCCCTTTTGCCTTCATAACTGCCTCAATTCTTGGTGGCATA
>NW_015150712.1:786704-788253 GCF_000732505.1 Cyprinodon variegatus
TGCAGGAGATTTTCTTGACCATGTCTACATGCCTAAATGCACTGAGTTGCCGCCATGTGATTGGTTGCTTAGAAATTAAGTGTTAACAAGCAGTTGGACAGGTGTACCTAATAAATTGGCCGGTGAGTGTAGATCTTCACTGAGGGACGGGGGTGGACTTAATTTGTAATGGGTATGCAAGCGATCAAAAACACTAAGTTGTCCTATAAAGGGTTAATCCCCTGAACATTGAAAAAAGCATCAGCACTCTACTTTACTTCAGGATGAAATAAAGTAGAGTGCTTGTTCTATTTCGGCTTTCAAATGAATAAAACCCTAAATGTATTTCCATAGAAAATGAGAACATGTCATCAGTTGAATGCAAAACAATTTCTCCTGAAGGAATGTGAACCCATCTAAAGGCTGGTCTGTGTGCTGTACAGTATGTGTTTTCAGTTGTTCTTAAGGATTCACACATCCTATACTGCATCTGCCACAGGACAATGAATATGATAGCAGTGGTCCATGTTCCGAGTTTCAGCCTCATCTTGCGTCCTGTGGTATACATGTAGTATACAGGGGGTAACAACATCAGAAATCATCAGGTCGAGAGAAAAAACAAACATCGTTAAAATCTAATCTGCCCTTATAAGGTGTTAATGGGCAAATCCTGCTGTTGAAGCAGAGTTACGAGCCGATTTACCAGAATCTCACGCACTGCGCATGAGAAAACAAAGGAATTCTTATGGCGTTACATTTATGTCATAAGCAATTTGAGCAAAATAAACATACTCGCATGTATGTTCAGCTACTTCTGCGCATGGTTTATCTACCGCCGTGCGAGAAACTGTTGCTTCAAGAGGAGAAAATGCCCCTGATTGGGCAAGCGCTGCGTCACTGTCCTGCCTCGAGCCGTTGTCTTAACTGACGAGCTGTCAGTCAAATGCTTCCTGACACTACTTCCTGTGAGATCGTGTCTGCAAGGCCCAATCAGGAGGAGGCTTACAGTTGTCTCCGCCCAACCTGTCAAAACCACTTTTCCTCCGCGCGAGGAGAAAATCTGTCCGAGCGCAGAGACGCTTTCAAGAGGGCAGCCGTCTTCGAGCGTGGCCGCTGGATAGAAAATTGTGCCCACAGGAAGATCCTGCGCGCACGTGGGAGAGGCTGGCGCGCACGGAGAGAGATTTTCTCCTCTTGAAGCAGCAGTTTCCCGCGCGGCGGTAGATAAACCATGCGCAGAAGTAGTTGAACATACATGCGAGTATGTTTATTTTGCTCGCGTTGGTTATGACATAAATGTAACGCCATAAATTCTTCTTTCAGATTGATGAGCTTAAAGCTTATAGATAGAGTGGCACAGGTTATTCTGGGCTATCTCCATAGTTATGCTGCTGTAGTTTTAGACTTCTGGAGGACCTAGGGACCTCTATTTCCTTATTTTGATTAATTCTACACTCATCGGCCACTTTATTAGGTACCCCATGCTAGTAACGGGTTGGACCCCCTTTTGCCTTCAGAACTGCCTCAATTCTTGGTGGCATAGATTCAACAAGGTGCTGGAAGCATTCCT
>NW_015150712.1:789871-792017 GCF_000732505.1 Cyprinodon variegatus
ACAGTTAGATCACATCAGAGCACCGGTTCTGTCAGACCAGCATACCCATAGTCAATTAACATGCGCAAGATTTGCATTTATTCTATTTGTTTTGTAGAAAAAATAGACTTTAAACTACCTCAACGGGCATGTATCCGTTTAGTCATGCACAAAAAAAATTTAAGGTCAGATCGCCATACGCTCCAAAAAAAAACATTTAAAAAGTATGTAATTAAGTAGTTTTTTGTACATGACTAAAAGGGTACGCGGCTGTTGAGGTAGTTAAAAGTGTGTTTTTCTTACAAAACTAAAGCGGTAAACAAAAGGGATCAAATAAAGGAATAAAATTAGGAGAGAAACAGGTTTTGACTATGACTATGTTCATCTCACAGAACACCAGGCCTAACAGTGTAGGAACATATATTGTGAGCTCTAAACTTTTAAACCCTGTGGTTTTGTCGTACAGTCTGAAGCTGTAGCTACGTAGATTGAAAATATGGTGCAGTGTATGCCGGGCTAAAGACTGTCCCCTAAACTTCTTATTGGTATTTCCTCTCCAAGCTGGAATTACAGTACATGTATCTCTGTTATTTGTTCACCTCTTCCACCAAACTTTCTATTAGCACCCTTGCCTAAAAGCAGTCAGTGAACAAAGTTTCCCTTTTTGAACTGTACAACTTGCTAACTTAATAAAGTCTTAATGTAAAAATGTCTGAGAGACTATAAATATTCTTGGAATTTATGAGCATTTTTCAATACTTTATCTGCTTCAAAGCCTTACAAAACCTTGTCAATTTGCCAGAAAAGGCAACCAGCTGCATAGCTTATTAACTTGTTATTGACTATAAATATGAGGGTGCAGTGATATCAGACAAGTAATTTGTCATTCAGCCATGGAGAAGACAGCTGGACTTTAGAAAGAGTGGTAATGTTGGAGAGAACAGACTGTTTTCCCCCTGAGGAGTATTTTCAATGGATTTGCTGCGTTTTCGAGAAGTATGTGGCATTCATGTGTTTATTAGCGTGCTCACAGACGGGTCCGAGTGGATGTGTGAGGCACTGTGTGTTGTGTAGGCGGAACCTTCTGGAGTGTTGGAGGAAAACCCAGAGGAGGCGACGCATGTGACTGGACCGTAGCAACGAGCGCCTGTGCCTCTCGGGGCTCCTTCATTCCCTCAGCTTTATCTAAACCTCCATCTTTTCTCTGCATGTTTTTCTCGTTCCGTTTTGATTTTTCAGATTGTAAACGATGCCTTTCTTTGACACACTCAACCTCAGACCACGTTTACACAGTTAAAGAAAATGTCTTAAGCTATACTAAAAACATACAAATATTAATGTATGAAAACGATAATAAAATGCACTTGTGTAAGGATCAGTTTACACTGACCAGTCTGGGTTTTTTTTTAGTATTTTTATTTTTTTCTTGTTTATACTTTATTAATCAAAGGTAAGGATCAGTTTTTATAGCTTTGTTAGAAAGATTTTGCTCTATGCTACCATTTTCTTGTGCTCTTGTGTATCTTAGTTTCTCATCTCATCTGTGTCATCTAAAGGGTCAATATATTTTGCCGTTGCTTTGTAGTTGTCTTCATGTCCAGCTGAGTTTTTTAGGCTCAGAACAAGGCCCAGTATCACAGGCAGAAAAACAGCTTTCCTAAAACATTTATTAGAAACAGAACAGTAGTGAACAGCCAGGGCGTCTAAGGCAGGAAGTTCTGCAGAGGGAGACAACAGGATAGTGACCATGTCTATCTGGAATTGGATGATAACGAACACGTGAGTCACTAACCTGGTCTTATAGTTCAGTCCGAGAAGTCCCAGAAGCTGATGTCTCAGAGGTCAGAGGACAGACAGGAGATAAGAAACGAGAAGACCAAAAGGCAATCCAGAGGGCGAAGCCAAAGCCGATGTCAAAAAAGGGTTCGGTGGTCAGAGTCAGGAGATCAGAGGTCAGAAGAAGAGGCGAGGGGAAATCCAGAAAGAATTCGGGGAACAGTTCCAGGTTCGTTTCACAGACAGGCAGAGATCCGACAGGAGTCCGAAGATAGGTCAAGAAAACAGATCAGAACTGGAACAGGCAGGCTCAGAGGTCCAGAAGTAGAACAGGTCAGGATCAGATAAGCATAAATACAGAGAACTCTTACCACAGGATCTAATTATCTGG